>NC_066876.1:7465257-7560257 GCF_022985175.1 Labeo rohita | reverse complement strand
TTATACCTGTTGCACCATCTCGGCGTAGTGCTACGTCTGAGGCGTAAAGTGAAAAGTCACGATTTGCTCGGACATGATTCGTTTTTAATCACTTATTGCAGACGCCAACTGTAACGTTTATGGTCTTTTCGGGTAGGATAATGTGGCTTATAAACAATTATTATAGGGAGGGGTCAAGCACACATGCAAACAACGCACAAACTTTGCGCAAGAATTGTGAAAGTAAAAAAGAAACTACGGCTAACACCGTATTAACGGCACAAATTCTCTCAGAGAACGAGAGATGAATCTACTTTACCATGCTGATAACGGTATATACCTGTCTTAAAGTATTTCCTTAATGTTTCTATTCGACATCTTGCTGGGACAGTATAAATGCTTGGAAATACTGAACGTCTTTAATTCGTCTCATCATTTGCAGCATTCATGCCATCCAATAATCGCAGTAAGTTTTGTGCTTGCTTTTTAATCAGAAATAAAGTATCAGCTTTCAAATTCTATCACAAACTCTACAATTTATAAATGTGTTTTTTCAGCCACAGAAAGATGTCAGGAGGCTAAAATGCACAATTGTCACGTAAATTCACATTTACCTCAGGAAAGACATTTATTGTACATAAACCCGATAGCAAGAAAAAAAAACTCTAGAGAGAAGAATTGTATTACATCGATTATATTTTACTTAAACTGTTGCCTTTATTTTTAGTGTTAGTCTGAAGAAATATGTCATGGAAATGTGCAGGGAGACCTTGTTACAAAAACGCGGACATTAGGAAATATTTCGTTAATGAAATTATTTCGCGGTGGCTTCACTTATGATGTCTTGAGCAATTCAGTTTTATATTAGTAGTTGTAGCCATTGCAGCGTGGGTGTCATCTCAGCTATCACTGCGGGAGAATGTGTTTGTGTGGATGCGCCGGGCGTAGTCGCGCCTGGTCGTAATTTTAGCTGGTGCAAGAGGTGTAAATATTTATTGTAAAATTAGATGTTGCCAAGCCCAGCATAGGGCTTACACCCAGCTTTTTTACGTCTAGCTGGTGCAACCGGCCCCAGATGTTTTTCCCCAACAGTTAACCAAACTTTCTTTTAAAACATAACAGATCATGTTTGCATTAATTTTGCCTGTAGATCAAAATTTGCCTGTGCGCATTCTGACCCCATTTGCCCAGCACAAGCCACATCGGTGAAATCTGAGAGCTTTCTGTTCCTCCAATAGCCTAAGCAACTACTAAATATTAATAAAACCATAACTTTTGTGTAAAAGGTGTTTCCCTCCTGAATGTATTTCTCAGTTGCAAACGAATTTATCATGTCCACAAGATTGACATTTTAAGATCATGTTCCATGAAAATATTTTGTAAATTTTCTACCGCAAATATATAAAAACGTAATTTTTGATTGGTAATATGCATTGCTAAGTACTTCAAAGGTGACACATTCAAAGCTGATTTTTCTCAATATTTAGATTTTTATTTTTTATTTATTTATTTATTTATTTATTTATTATTATTATTATTATTATTATTATTATTATTATATATTTTTTTTTTTTTTTTTTTTACCCTCAGATTCCAGATATTTAAATAGTTGTATCTCGGGGCCAAAATCAAATATTTCTGTGTATGTTTTTGACATGTATTTAAAAATATACTTGCATATAAGTATAAGGTCTGTTTTCTTCTATTTAGTTTTAATACATTTAAATACATGGAAATGTATTTATTACTTATATATTTCAATCTATGTGACTTCCGTATGAGAGCAGTGTATTAACATGAAATAAATGTGAAATTTTGTAGCGCTGTGGCCACACCCACTATCATATGAGACAATATCTGTTCCACAGAACTGGACTGCCAGATCAAAATTTACACACACATAAATGTTTAATACACCGTTTCATACACGGTTCTCTTACATGTTGTGTATAATTGGTTCTTAAATGTCTAACGTCCCTCTTTGTTACATTCTCAGCATTTAGTACAAATGAAGACAGAAGCCATACACAACCAGACCACATGAAAACAAGGACAAGCAGTTTACTGATGCTGAGGATAGTTTAAAGGTCCTAGAGAAAGAATGGAAAAGGAAGTAAGTTTCTTTGAGAATTTAATATCTAACACTTAAAAAAAAAAATTGGAATCAAAGACAAAGTCATATATTGACACAGTAGCACTGTTTGTCACTAAGTTTTGTATTGTGTGTTTTTGACCAGGAAAAAGCAGTATATGGTTTGACAAAGCAGATTTAGGAATTTCTCTAATGCAATCAGTGGAACACAAATTAACTAATGTCGAGCTGTTACTGTCACGAACCCGCTCCTGAATGTCAGTCTGTCTGCCACCAGAGGTCGCTGTGACATTCACATCTCACTGACTGTTACACCACACCCCGGACTACATTCCCCATCAGCCGTTGTGGCCATCACCTGTAACCAATCAGAGACCCTATTTAAACCCCGGACTTCCTGTCAGTTGTGCGGAGTATTGGTTTGCATTTAACACTTGTTGTGTGTGTTAGCAACTGTACGGAGTCAGTTTATTTTCGAGTCTTGTCTTGTCTTGTTCTTAGTCATCCTAGTCTTGAATCCTTGCATTATTACGTCTTGTATGTCTCGCTGGCTGCCTTTTGTCACTCTCGCCTGTCTGGATTACTCTTCTGCCTCGCCCTTCGGATAACGTTCGCCGTGGACTGACCCTTGCCTGTGTTACAGACTACTCTTTGGTCTTGCTGTCTATACACCTGTTTGCCATTGTTCTGACCCTGTCTGCTATGACCTTGTCTTCGTCTACGTCCTCTAATAAAAGTTTGCAAATGGATCCACCCGCTTCATTCCTCATTCCGTAACAGAATACTTGGCTGCACAAGGACCCAGCAACTTTTCACACGGACATCACCCAGGTATGGACCCTGCAAGACTGCAAGGGTGTGCGGCGACAACGGAGCCTGTGCACAAAATGGCGGCGACAGCGGTGCCCGTTCGCAAGAGGGCAGCTGCGCCGGTGCGCACTCACAAGATGGCGGCGACGGCGGAGCCTGTTCACAAAATGGCGGCGAAAACGGAGCTCCGTCACGTCACAGCTGCTACCCCTGAACCAGGCAAAGCTAAAGCTGTGTTTCCCGAGTCAAGTCAAGTTGTAGCTGTGTTTCCCGAGTCAAGTCCAGCTACAGCTGCTGTTCCAGAGTCAAGTCAAGCTACGGCTGTTGTTCCAGAGTCAAGTCAAGTTACAGCTGTGTTTCCTGAGCCAAGCCAAGTTAAAGCTGTGTTTCCTGTGTCAAGTCAGAGCTGCTCTTCCGAAGTTCAGTCAAGCTGCGGCTGTCGTTCCTGTGTTAAGTCAAGTCAGAGCTGCTCTTCCTAAGGCAAGTCAAGTTAAAGCTATGTTTCCTGTGTCAAGTAAAGCTACAGCTTTATTTCTTCTGTCAAGTCGCGTCACAGTTGCAACATCAAAGCTGTTGTTCCTGAGCCAAGTAAAGTCAAAGCTGTCGTTCCTGAGTCAAGCAAAGTCACAGCTGCCGTTCCTGAGCCAAGTAAAGTCAAAACTGTGGTTCCTGTGTCAAGCAAAGTCAAGATGGATTTTCCTGAGCCAAGTCACGTCACAGTTGGTCTTCATGAGCCGAGTCCAGCCACAGCTGGTCTCCACGAACCAAGTCAAGTCACAGCAGTTCTTAATGAGCCAAGTCAAGTTATTGCTGTTGTTTCTGAGCCAAGTCACGTCTCGTCAGACCACCCAGTGCCTCGTCACGTTTCGTCTGTCTGGCCAGAGCCTAGTCACATCTCGTCTGACCTCCCAGAGCCTCGTCACGTCATGTCTGCCAGTGTGATGGCGATCGCCATTCTCAGTATGTGGGCCGCACACTACGCTCCAGAGGTCTCGTCTGTCACCAAGTCTGCGCCAGAGGTCACCAAGTCTGCGCCAGAGGTCTCGTCTGACCTCCCAGAGCTTCGTCATGTCATGTCTGCCATTGTGATGGAGATCACCATTCTCAGTATGTGGGCTGCACACTACGCTCCAGAGGTCCCGTCTGTCACCAAGTCTGCTCCAGAGGTCCCGTCTGTCACCAAGTCTGCTCCAGAGGTCCCGTCTGTCACCAAGTCTGCTCCAGAGGTCCCGTCTGTCACCAAGTCTGCTCCAGAGGTCTCGTCTGACCACGAGTCAGCTCCAGAGGCCTGTCCGGTCGGAGAAGCTGCGCCAATGCCTCCAGAGGTGTTAGCATCAGCTGTAGAACCTCCTATGGAGGCAGCGTTCCCCTATGAACTCTCTGCTTCTCTCCTTATTCTGTCTGCCTCCTCTGTCCCTGTTCTTCCCAGGTCCCAGTCCATGATGCAGGTGCCTGCTCCGCCCTGGAGGGCTCCTGCGCCTCCTGCTCTGCCCTGGAGGGCCCCTGCGCCACCTCCAGCGCCTGTCCTGCCTGCTCCGCCCCGGTGGGCTCCTGGTCCGTCTGTCCTGTTGTGGTGGTCCTCAGCCCTGCCTGTCCTGTTTGCTCCGCCCTGGAGGGCTCCCGCGCCTCCTGCTCCGCCCTGGAAGGCTCCCGTGCCTCCTCCAGCGCCTGTCCTGTCTGCTCCGCCCTGGTGGGCTCCTGGTCCGCCTGCTCCGCCCTGGAGGGCTCCTGGCCCGTCTGTCCTGTTGTGGTGGTCCTCAGCCCTGCCCATCCTGCCTGCTCTGCTCCGGTGGGCCCCTGGTCCGCCTGCACTGCCCTGGAGGGCTCCTGGTCCGTCTGTCCTGTTGTGGTGGTCCTCAGCCCTGTCTGTCCTGCCAGCTTCGCCTGGGTTCTCTTCTCGGCTCTGTCACGAACCCACTCCTGAATGTCAGTCTGTCTGCCACCAGAGGTCGCTGTGACATTCACATCTCACTGACTGTTACACCACACCCCGGACTACATTCCTCATCAGCCATTGTGGCCATCACCTGTAACCAATCAGAGACCCTATTTAAACCCCAGACTTCCTGTCAGTTGTGCGGAGTATTGGTTTGCGTTTAACACTTGTTGTGTGTGTTAGCAACTGTACATAGCCTAAGTCAGTTTATTTTCGAGTCTAGTCTTGTTCTTAGTCATCCTAGTCTTGAATCCTCGCATTATTACGTCTTATCTGTCTCACTGCCTGCCTTTTGTCACTCTCGCCTGTCTGGATTACTCTGACAGCAACTGCCTCGCCCTTTGGATAACATTTGCCGTGGACCGACCCTTGCCTGTGTTACAGACTACTCTTTCGTCTTGCTGTCTATACACCTGTTTGCCATTGTTCTGACCCTGCCTGCTATGACCATGTCTTTGTTGATGTCCTCTAATAAAAGTTTGCAAATGGATCTGCCTGCTTCACGCTTCATTCCTCATTCTGTAACAGTTACAATGCCACAGGGCATCCATGGAGAAAAGGTAAATGTGCAACATGATGCATGTAAAGCAAGAGACTTCACAGCTGATCTCTACTACATTTGATCTCGTTTTTCCCGTTACTAGCAACAAATATTGAAGATGAAAATTTGAGTAAGAATAAGGAGATCAACAGTTGCTGTGGTTGGACTAAAGGGGATTTTTGGGATACTGGATATATGAAGCAGCACTGAGGAATATATGACAGACAACCTTGAGTTGATGGACGAAGAAAGAAATTTGAAGAGATTTCTTAATTTTAAGGAGCCTAATAAAAAATATGCAATGGGTCTTCAAAGAGCCGTCACTCAGGTTAGATATAAAAATACATGTAATTAGCCTCATGAGAACTTGACAAACTTATGATTGTATTAAAACTGTATTTAAAGTGCTGTGCCTTCAATATTGTCACATTGCAAGATTGATTTAAAAATCTTTCGTCTTAAGGAAAAACAAGTGGGAGAAATGGCATAGAAAGGAAGGAGGAGGCCAATACTGGACAGAGCAGAAAGAAATCTGTAAGTGTCACCAAGTACTTCTCATATTTGTCTTGCAAATCAAATGTTATAAAATGTTCAGTAACATAAGTTAGATTACATCTTTATTACAGTGTCGTGAAAAGCATATGAAATGCATCCTTCATCTGATAAAGATGCAGAAGACATCGTGGGAAGCAAAAGTGACAGATTTTCAAGTCATCAGTGCAAAATCAACAAAGCCCACTGTCCTCACAAAAAAAAGGTCAGTCATCATTGTAGATACCATATAAATATGTTTTATATTTATATTTCAGACATTATAGGGCCACTGACTGCTCTTCAGTGGGGAGAGGACTTAATGTGAGCTCCTTGAATTCAAAGGTCTTCTCAAATTTAAAACCCTTCATTCCCCTCCACATCAAATTCCAGGTCTTCATTCCAAATCTGAAGTACTAGGACCTGCACCAAAGTCTTCCTCAAATGCTGTCTTGGTTTGGGAATACAAGTATTCCACACCAATGAGGCCACCTGTGGAAACACAGTGTATCATGCTGATGTTTTAACAACACGTGGCTGAAATACAGACAAATGTCTTATTTTTATGAACACAGTACCTGGTCTGGTGTAATCTTGTTCCAGTTTGATGCCCAAAAGTTGTTGGCTCAGTACATTAAGGTACTGCTATAGCCACTGTAGCTGATGTTCTTCCTACTGCCATCTTCAACTGCAGTGACCCTATTGGCAGCATTCCACTGCATTAGCCCTTCCTATACAGCTGTACATCTGGATGGTCCTTGTGACGACCCATGTGTATGTGTGTCGTCCCTGGGTTGAATTGTGGAATTGCTCCGCCTCACAACTGATTGCCCTCGGATGGGTTTATGGAGGACACCTGTTGTTGGATTCCTGTCTGGCCTTTTAAAAGGCTGTATGCCAACTTGTCAGCGGGCTGCAGTTGGGATTTGATTTTGTTTGGTTTCTGTTAACTTTGTTTTATTTTACACATCCAACATTCCTACAGCCCATTACATGTTCATGCATTCACTTAACTTTACACCACTGATTCCTGACTCTCATGCTACATTGTTTTGTTTCTGTATAGTTCTGTTTTAATAAATTTAGTGTATTCACACTTTCTTGTGTGTCCCCGTATTTTGTTACGTCCTTTTCGAGCCATGGGGCGTAACAAATTGGGGCTCGTCTTCTTTGTAGTACAATTGATTTCTTAGTGTGAGAATGATTGAAATATTTGATATTCCTTCATCCGTTTATTCGTTTGAACAGTTTGAAACGTTGGTTTGCTCGCAACGTTTTGAGGGAAATCCTATTTGAATAGTTTGACATCACGTTGCAATTTAGTCATGTGTTGGGCAGCACCTGAAAGTGATTGATTGCAATTGATTGCCATTCGAAGTCACAGACGGGTAAGTGGCTCTTGTGCAAATTTGTTTGTTTTACTTGGGGTTTTTCCCGGTTAGGATTAGCGACTTGTTTCCTTTGAGACATGTCGTTTTTATTGTTTTGGTAGTGTTGTGGTGAAAGCGGGTAGTAGCGGTTGTCTCGGGAGCACTTCCATGGGGTTGTGAACTGTCGCTGGTAACCAGTTGCAGTTTCTCCCATTGGGTTTATGTGCTTAAAGTTCCCCCCGCCGGTAACTGCATGAAGACTAGGGTCTAGTAAGTTAGATAGATTGGGTATTTGGGAAAAGTAGATGGGGAAAACTCTGAGTGTTTGATTGCACAAGTAGTTGCTTGCGGTCTGTGAAATATTTATGGCTGATGTTAAAAAGTTTGCTAAATCGCCTTCACACGCATCATATTAAATAAATGCACAAAAGAACAACTGTTAAGAATTGCGAGTTTTATGAGGTTAAAATTGATAAGAGATTTATAGAAAGTACTATCAGGATTGAGTTGGAAAATTAGTTGATGGAAAAAGGAATTTTACCAGCTGAAATGGAGCAAACTCAGCATGTACAGGAAGGTGGATAGTGGTGGTTCAATGGAATCTGGTGCTTGTGCAAGTTTCCCACTTCATCAAAATGTAAAACTTGTTCCTAAATTCCATAAACATGATCCAGATGTTTTTTGTCCCCCCCCTCTTTTTGAACATGTCTCTGAAATACAAGGTTGGTCCAAAACAAACTGTGCTCAATTAGCTTTTTCTGATTTGACTGCTGAAGAATGCAAAGATTATGATATTAAGTTGGCAGTGTTCAAAGTGTGTGAGTGTGAGGTGTGGTCCGCCCTGTCAGTTTCTTCTCTTGCAAGTCTAACTCGTATAATTTGAATTATTCTGTTGTAGAAAAGGAAGCTTTTGCTTTGATTTGGGCGTTACAACATTTCAGTATTTATGTTGGTTCGGGTCAACCCATTGTGGTCTACATGAATCACAACCCGTTGACGTTTCTTAGTTCTTTTCATTGCCCAAATCAAAGGCTCATTCGTTGATCTTTGTTTTTACAGGCTTACTCCCTTGATATTCGACATGTCAGAGGATCTGAAAATGTTGTTCCAAAAGCTTGCTAGTGCGTTCTATGGTGTTGCAGACAGTTATCTCCAGCCCCAACAGAACACATTCTTAACTGCGTGCATCCTCTGTTAGACATGTAAACTATACCCTTTTCTGTCCTGGGCTGTGGCCTCATACAGGTCCTTGAAGGACATACTAGCAAATTTGCCAAAGCCTATGAGCACCTGGTCTTCTGGTGTGTCAGTGCCTTCTCTAACTTGGTGCTCTCTAATGTCTCTGATGCATTTCACTTTGCAATTTTGGGTTGCCCACTGGCAGAAACATAAATCGGGAATAATACAAATGAATGAATATATGAATGAATTATACGAATGTAACTCTGAAGGTTCTGATTGTCTTCAGAAAAGATTCTGATGTCATTTTGTTTTCATCTTTACTCTATGTAACATCTAAAGTAGTGATCTTGATCGCAATACTGCTTTATCCACAAAGTTCATGAAAACAGCTGTATTCAGCTTTTCCATAAGCGCCATCTAGTGTCATACAGAGGATTTACAGATACTTACATTTACATTCAGCTTGTGTGCAGTTTTTGTCTGGCCAAAAAACAGACCGTTTGTCATGCCCTTGCTGTAGCCTATATTTTGACCAGTTGATGAAAAACAAACTTATGTGGATTCTACACATTTAAACAATTCAGATAAGTTAGATAAGATTTATGGAGCAGATAAAAAAACATATAATCATTTATTAATCAGTTATTATTTTGACTTAACTCCTTTCTTTATTTAAAGGCTGAAATGTGAGGTTTGCCTTTTATGAAACGTTCTCAAAGCTTTATTTGATCATTTACTTTAGATATTTGAACATGCCATATAGGTTGTCAGTCATGTTGTCATTTAAAATCCTGACATCATTGGTACTGTTATTGTTTTACTGATTAGGTAAACAAAAAGTCATTTTATTTGTTGTTTGTTAATTTTTAAATGTAAAACTTGAAGTAATTTATGTGTCAGTACTTTTCAAACACTTCCAGCACATTTTAACAATACCGTGGTAATACTGATAACCGTGATAATTTTGGTCACTATAATCATGATAGGACATTTTCATACCGTTACATCCCTAGTCATTGGATAGCAACCATTTGAAGGTTTTGACCCGGTACTGGCTGAACTGCAGGGCGCTGTCGTTCAGCACAAGCTGGTGATTTGACGTTATAACCTGTTGTTGCCACATGAGTACTGGCCTCCTCCTACACTATTGTAGCAGGTCATGAGAAACATACACAGACAACTCTTTATTTGTAGACATATATTAACTAAAACTTTTTCTGAAATGTGTAACTATGTACAACAATTATTTGTAACACAAAACCTATTGAAAGAATGCATTTATGATCGTTTGGACTATTTGTTGAAACTATGTCTGTCCTTTTTTGACTTCTTCCAGCCACTGGGCCACAGTCTTCCCAGAGGCCTTTGCACAAAAAATGGCAGTGGCCAAAATCTTTAGTTTTTGGCTGGCCGCATTTTTGACAAAACAAATGTTCCGGGGTTTGTCTTTTATATCAGACCTTGTGATCTGGCTGCTGTGGCTGCCTCTTCTGCGTTCTTTTGCCGCCAAGTTGTGGTCCTGGGCACCCTTTGATTGTGTGGTGCAGGTATGGTTGCAGCAGCAAGTGCAGGTGCAGCAAATGGTGTAGTTGTAGCAGCAGGTGCTGCAGCAGGTGCAGCAGTGGATGGAAGAGAGGGTGTCATTGGAGGACGTTGGCCCCAAACGTGCTGTCTTGCCTGTCCAGAAGCATACTCGTGGATGGCAAACTCAAAGGCTGTGTGTTCGTGCTTGATTGGTGCAGGAAGTTTTGACAGCACTGGTGGGAGGAGTTCGGAGGCCACCAATGGAGCTGTAAAGGGCTCAACGTTTTGCTGCAGGACTTCCCTCTAAAATTAACAATTAATTTAACTTTCCACTGTGAGATCATCAACTGGTTAAGCTCGTAAAGCTTTAATTTAGTCCTGGCCATGATTCTAGGGCTATCCAGGACTACATCCCTGAAGGTACGGTAGTCCCAGAGGTTGGCAGCCCACCGGTTCACATTGACACCAGTGACGGTCTGACCAGCAGGGTAAATGCGGCAGAGAGCCAGGCAGATGGCCTCAACTAGATGGCTTGCGTTGGGCTACTGAGCCGGTCCACTTTCCTCACCAAGGAAGCAGCTGCGAAGTAAGAAAGCAAGCAAAATGATGAAACAGATTATATGTGAACATAAACAACACTGTACAGCATTGTCATGTTTTTAGACACATAGAACTTTTTTTTGAGAATCTCTCTGACATAATTAGTCAAATAAAAATAATAGAGTGAAAAAAAGAAAAAAAAAACAAAGTTTTGTAATTGGAGCCAAGTAACTGAAAGTGCAAAGGAAAGACAGAACTTGCTAGAAAACAATTTTATTAGATAAAGTCGTAAAACATGAATGATCCAAAAATTAAGGGGCAATTTGGAAACTTACCGCTTTAGACTCTCTGTGCCAGGGGTCATGCTGGTTGCTGAGTGACTGACTTTGAACCTGCCCACTCTGACAGGTTATCCCACAGAGTGATAATCTTGTCCACCTTTTGCTGCGTGACGAATCCCTGATGGCGCAAGTCAACCAGACCAACTTAATTACGTTGTCATAACCAGGTTGGCCATCTGGTCTTAGACTCTCCACCTGTACATAAAAATAAATATACTGGTCTGTCCCAGGAAAGAAAGACTCTAGATCCGACTGCAAGGATAGCAGGGGATGGGCTGCAGGGGATCGCAGATGAGGTCCATAAACTCAAGGGGCTCATCCAAGTCCTCAAAC
Source organism: Labeo rohita (assembly GCF_022985175.1). Lineage (NCBI taxonomy): Eukaryota > Metazoa > Chordata > Actinopteri > Cypriniformes > Cyprinidae > Labeo > Labeo rohita. The sequence goes on along the minus strand of NC_066876.1, from coordinate 7,549,078 downwards.
CTTTCATCCCCATCCAGATCACCCTCCAGGTCTTCCTCTTAAAGCCCATCTGGAGTGTCAGGATCCACTGCAAAGTCTTTCTCAAATGCCCATTTGGTTTGTGAATACAAGTACTCAACGCCAGTGAGCTCACCTGTAGAAATACACAGTGTATAACACGGATGTTTTAACAGCGCATTGGTGAAAAACAGCTTCTGTGTGTATGTGACAAATGTGCATGAACACAATAGCTGTGTATTCACCCGGTCTGGTGTAATCCTCCACCATTTTAAGGCCTAGAAGCTGCTCACTTGAGACATTTAGGTACTGCTGCATTTGTCTGCTGTGGCAGATATCTTCCCTGCAGCCAACTTCAACTGCAGCCAACTTCAGCTGCAGCAACTCCACACACTTCATTCCACTGTACACTTGAAAGTGCAAGGCATTTGCACTTGTACCTGAAAACAAAGACAGAAGTCATTACCAAGGAAAACACTTGACTTGTGCACACACAAGCCAATTGACTCTATGCACGATCACTTCCGCGTTTGGTCTCAGTCCGCTCAGTTACATCCGGTGCAGCACCGGAAGCCGTTTTCGCTATTGGTTATAACTGTGTGAAACTGGAGCAGGAGAACATGACATACTTCACTCGCTGTTTACAAGAGCTTCCCTGCATAAAAGTAAATGACGTTAATCGTATCGTGAGGCAATCAGCTCAGCAGTAAGAAAGAGAAGGGCTTCAAATGATATATTTCGAATTACATGGACAATTTTGAGGGCGAGTATTCTCATGCTATAATGTTATACGAATATCGATTCTAGCCATCTTCGTTTCTCACAGTTTATGTCTTTGCATGTATGTATGTATGTATTTATTTATTTATATATCTATCTAGTTACATTTTATGTACATTGCATCTTATGTGATTTTTTTTTTTATTAATATACATTATGGATTTTACTTTATGAACGTTACTAACTATAAATAATATCTCAGTTTCTAGTAAGGATCAGGTGACAGGAGAGATCTGCGTGAGGGCGACATTTTTCAGGTCGATGAGGAAGTCAGAGAAGCCGCATAGTTTGGGAGGTGTTGAACTCACTTATTCAAACAGCCTTTTGCTGCCACCTACTGGTTTGGTTTCAATTTATTTTCATTTCAATGCCTACAGGTGTAGAAAACACACACACCAAAATAATAATAATAATAATAATCATAAAAAACGAACACAAATAATCATTTAATATTGTATTTACACAACATCACCGTAGATGAAAAGTTTAACACTGCATCAAAGTTATTTATATTTGCATTTCTGCATTATAAATGTTCAGTTATATTTATGTTTACATTACTGCATTGCATTTGTTCAAAGTTATATATAGTTACATGTTTACAGTATTGTATTGAAACTATTAATTATATTTAAAAGTTTGCATTCCTGCAGTGCAGGCAACATTGTATAAAATATACGTTTATATTATTTATTACGAAAATAAATCTAAAATCATCAATCTTCAACAAATGTTTTACTGTCTTTAATCCTTTGCCCAAGCTTTCACTAATGGGCCATTCTGGTAATTACTATAATGTATAACTATATAATACTATATTGTAATACTTAAATTATAAATCGCTGTCAAATTAATCTTATGAAAGAGTTTTGCCGCTCGTATATTTAGCTTTAGAATGCGCTATGCGGAAGTAAATGGGCTGACCGAGATTCTACCGGAAATACGTCAGCAGCGTTCGTGCATAGAGTCTATTATAACATTATATTACAAACCTGGCACAAAGCGATTCAGGTGCAGGTGAAATGACTCCAGGGACGTCGAGCCACATGCACGGCGGTACACACGCAGAAGTACACCTCCCTTGGTCACCTGTCCAGTCTTACTGTACAACTGTACACTCGTGGGGTCCTGGATGCAGTCTATGTGGCCAAAGATCCTGCATTCTCTGCTGGTCCAAGAGCTGGATTCCCATTGTGTCTGTCGCCCCCCTGAAGTCTTTAAGCAGCTTCTCAACAAGCTGCTTAGTCTCCTGAACCCCTCGAGTGCAGCGGCAGCAATGTCTTTCAAGCTCTTTGTAGGTGGGCTGGCAGCCTGTTGACCGCTTGGCCTCCTTTAGCCTCTCCATATCTGAAGCGTCCCACTTGAAGATGCAAGCAGAGAGGTTTTTCATGAAGACACTGTACAGCGGATGGCTGTCTGTGTTCACTTCTACTGCGAACTGCTGAATAAGGTGCCACACATCCAACCTGACAGCCAGCTGGTCACACTCTGCAAACATCAGCTGCCTTGCTTTTGCCCGTGGTAGAGCAGCAGTCCCGGTCTACATAAAGGACTTTTGAAAGAGCTTCTCCAGCTCTGCGGTCGCACTCCACTATTCCAGAGCACATGGCAAGCAGGCTATCACCCTCTGACACCGTAAGGACACACATGAGGGCCTGCCCAAACTCATTGCCCACATCTGTCACCCATGCTGCTGTTCCAGCTGCCTCACCAGCGAGCTTCTTAGTGACCTGAAATGGTGTTTAAAAAAGACTTATTGTGAAAAGCCTGCATCTCTACTAACATTGAAGTTGTGTCTGTGGTGTGGGACATTAACAAGCACAGAGAGGTATTCTGATGACTGGCAAACTTACTGCTTTCTGTGCCTGACACAGTTGCCTATACAGGGCATTGGCACTATTTCCCAGTGTGTGCCCCCGCATCATCCTGATGACTTCCTTATCACAGGACAGCCTGCACAATAAAGAATATAGCACAATGTGTTAATACATCCACTACAGTAAAAACCGGGGTGTTCTATTAGACAACAAAAACATCTCTTTACATCTCATTAACCAATCATTTATGTAATGTATGGTATGCACATTATCTTTTGATAACAATAAATTGCAATGTAGAAACATTGCAGCAGCTGTATAGGAAAAAGAGAAATTGTGTGGATCGTTTTTTTTTTTTTTCCTGCTGATGATTTTGACTAACCATTTGCAAAAGCGCAGATTCTGGCAACATCTCAGAGTCTTTTCTCTTTATATATTTTTGCAGAAGTTCCATCTTAGTACCTGGATGGGCACTCTGCTTTTCCCCATTTTACGAACCTGAAATGGAGGAACACAGAATTAGTTAAAGCCACAACACTGTCAACAGCAATGATTATGTTGTGATAAATTTTGCAATCAAAAGTTTGCAATCAAAAGTGATGTTCAATCCAAACAAAAGAATGATCATGTGCATTTGGTCAGGTATAACTGAAGTACAAGGTTTTGAGAAACATTATGTGAATGCTTGGCTGAAGAGGTGCGTCTTTAATTTAGATTTAAACAGAGAGTGTGTCTGAACCCCGGAAGTTATCAGTTTGATGTAAGATCAAGTAAAACTGGCAATAGTCAGTTAAAGAGCTCTATACCCTTTTCTGCTGCGGTCTGTTGCCTCATAAAGGTCCTTAAAGGTCCTTAAATGGTGGTAAAGTCACCAAATCCAACAAGGACTTGGTCTTCTTGGGCTGGTGCCCTGTCTAATTAGCTGCTCTGTGATGGCAGCCAGCACATCAGGAAACAAACCAGTGTACCGCAGCAAGACGTATTTGTTGCCCATGACAGTAGGCTGGGTGGTGTCACCGCCCTCACGCTCCCGCTGATGCATGGCCAGCACCATGGCTACATAACCAATATCACTGAAAAGCAACCATTTAAAGGATTTACCCCGTTACTGGCCAAACTGCAGGGTACTTTCACTCAGCACTAGCTGGTGATTGGACGGGACACCTTCCGCTGCTGCCACATAAGCGAAAGGCCTGCTGCGAGAGTGAAGGAGGAGGCCAAAGTGTCCTGGAGTGGGATTCTTCCTGTAGGCAGTAGCAAGAGCCACTGCCTCAGGTGAGGGCTTAAGGGTGAGCTCACTGGAGGTCTCCCTGCAGAACTGGGCACTGTAATCCATCTTTTACAAGACAAAAAAGGGAAAGGGAAAAAAAAACAACATCAACTGGCACAGCGCTGTTAAAACACAAAAATACACTCGTTAGATTTACAGTAGTGGCCAAAAGTGATGTCCAAGGGGATATTTGCACAACATTTGCTTTTATTGACCCTAAAAATTTAGTTTGGTTTATCACAGTTGTTTTTTTTTTTTTTTACTGTGCAAAATAATTCATAGAAGAGAAAAATAGTCACAGGAAAAACCTTATACGTTGACTTTAATATAATTGGATTTTAATATTTCTTTGATTCTCATTTATATTGGTTCTCCCAGGCATTCTTCAATAAGCATTTATTCTTGAGTTTTCACAAAAGAGCACATACAAAAGGGGGGGGATGGGGAACAGATAACAAAACTTAGTAGGGTCATGTACAGGTGCCTGTATGACCTTTCTGGCCTTTGATCTTTATGAGTAGAGAATAGTTTTAGATTTTATTGTAATTGGAAGAAGTGGAAAAGTGGAACCGAAGATCGGCTTGGCGATAGCCAATCTTCTCTGTTGGCCCCCTGCGCCCACCTGTGCCCTGCCCATTCACGTGAGTATAAGTGTTGTGGCCCCAGAGTGTGAAATATTGACCAGTTTAAGTTGAGAAATGAAACTTAGCAGCATTTACATTTATTTACATTGTAAGATGGCAAGAGAGCAGAGATGGCCCCCTGTCCTTTCCAAGATAGACCAGGAATGGAGAGAAAACCTTCGGAAGAAGTTAGCTATACACATGAACAACACAAGGTTATGTGTCTGCAAGGCAGAAGCCTCAAGGAAAGAACAGAGGAAGATGATGTTCCGCAAACCACATTGGCCTCCAGTTATTTCTGCGGAGGAAAGTGAGAAGAGGAGAAGGTTTTGGGAGAGCCTAGAAGAAGATGGTTCTCAAGCCACCCCATCCACGTCTAAGCAGTGGCCTCCAAAAATTAAGACAGTTAGAGTGTCAGGTAAAATTTGTATGAAGTATGAATGAATGTGAAAGTACAAAGTCATATGAAAGTCAACAAATGTCTAAAATAACTTTTTTGTGTGTGTGTTTTTTTACAGTTCCTCCATCTGCATCTTAGCTGTGTTCCCTGCTCCATCAACTGTGACTGATAATCCCCTTAAAAAAGCTGGAGGAGAAGGAAGAAGGCTAAAGAAGATGAGGAGGCCCTAAAGCATGGCAAAGCCACCGCACAGAGAAGGGATCCAAAGGGGCATCCCTGCAGGCTTTGTGGAAAGCCCAAGAGACCTGAGTTTGGGCACAGCTTTTACCAAGGTGAACATTTCTGTACCACGACTGCGGGAAAATCTGTCTGGCTTTCCGAACAGAAGAGGGTAGCTGCTGCTGCTGACAATGTCAGAGATGTTCCTCAGACGACAGCTTGGAGAAGGAAGAAGAAAAAAGAGGCCATTGCTGAAGACCTGTCAGAGAAGCAGGTAAAAGAACGCAAGATATTTACCTGCAGCCTGTGCCAGCAGCCGAAGACAAAGGAGTATGGACACTCACGGTATGGTGGCAAAGCCTTCTGCAGCACGTATGAAGGCAAAACAGTGGAACTGTGATTGGCGTAGCAACTGGCCCTTGCTCCTGTTGAATGAAGGTGTTTATGGTTTAATATTTAATTAATCTTTATCTTTCGTTGTCTTTAATTTGTTATACTGTTTCTGCTGCTCATTTATTAGCTTTTTGTTTACATTATTTTTTTTTATCCTTTATTTTTTTTCTAGTGTGAACTATTTAATAAATCTTTTATTATCTTTAATTTTGTTGTACCGTTTCTGCTTTTATTTCTTTCTGTTTTACTTGTATACTTGTGGTTAGTTAATTTGTTGTTGTGGCACAGAAGTAGAAGCTGCCCACCCTGGTGCTTTCCTTACAGGTGGCTGGGGACAGGGCAGCCCTTGCTCTTGAGCTAAAAGCTCTTGTGCCTTCCTCTTCCTCCACAGGGTAGTTCTGCTCATGGATGTTCCTGCTGCTGGAGCAGAGAGATGCTGGCCGTGGAGCAGAGAGGGCAGCAGCCGCTGGAGCAGAGAGGGATGCTGCCAGTGGAGCGGACAGAGTGGGTGCTGATGCAGGAGGAGGAGGTCACTACCGTGTTGCGTGGACTCAACATAGGGGAAACGTTGAAGTGATGACCCAGGTGCAGAGGGCATTGACTTCATCTGCCTGGCTACAGGAAGGTTGGTGTCAGACACCATGCTGATGTGAGGTAAGGGCACACTCAGAGCCAGACATCTGCCTCCATCTTCTTCCTGTAGTTGTTGTACCTGTTAGAAATGACAATTAATAGGACGAACATAATCTGAGAATTGTAAAATTACTTTTATAGCTGGCTTTCAAAGAAACTATACTTACCAGACAGAAAGCGTCTGCTGATTGACCTCAAACAGCTGAATTCTTGTTTGTCCCCTCAGTGCTGGGTAGTTCCCCACCAGTCTCCGTATGGCCTGGTCATCATGCAGAATGGCAGTCCAGCAGTTTGTTGAGACGCCCCACTTCACCTTCCCTGCTGGATAAATGGAGCAGAGCTCCAAACATACTGCCTCTACAATTCTACTAATATTAGGCCACTGCGCAGGACCCGATCCCTGCCCCAGGACACACCTGCAAAATAAAATGGATGATTATAAAGCATAAAAAGCATGGTCATTTATATTTTTACAGCTCAAAGTGTGCAAATGTTTAAAGTGCTCCTAGTATGCATTTCAAATATGACCTCAGGAATTGATCTTTTTCTGTTATGGCTGTACATCACGAAGTAACACATCTGCATAATGTCTGCCCACATTCTACGTCGTGAACAACTTGCCCGCCCACAAACAGTAAAATTTCCATGTGGATAAATGTCGAGAAGACGCTGTATCCTATGCTGTGAGAGTACATTTGTTCTATATTCACTTCCAAAAGATCGACAAAGATTGTATTTTCAAGCGATCATTCAAAATAAGTAGTTGTGTATGTTATGTTGTGCAACAACCCTGCACATGTCTTGCTAACCGGCTAACTCACGCTTCTGTTGTTCAGCTGTGGACCCGCTGTAGTCTAAACGTTTGTGATTGATGCAGCTTGATTGTCTGTCTGTCTCATTAGTTGGAGTAATAATAAAGGATGGTGCACAAAGCGGCATATGAGGATTTGCTAATGTTTTTGTACTGTAAAGTAATTTAAAGTCATTGCCCTTTGATGTACTGTAGTAAAAGCAACAGTCATTTTGTGTGTACTGGGTTTTAATACATAGTTGAGCTGGTTACTGTAGTAAAACCATGCTCATCCCTTCATAAGTGTTTATGTGCCTGATGTTAATTAAAAGTAAAACTACATCATTTTTTTGCAAGGTTACATGCATGTTTTTTTGTACAGTTAGCTATACTTTGCAAGAGTGCATGTCTCAGCAAGGTGTGAAAATGACCAATCTGTGTGTGGGGGGGGTGGGGAACAGATAACAAAACTTAGTAGGGTCATGTACAGGTGCCTGTATGACCTTTCTGGCCTTTGATCTTTATGAGTAGAGAATAGTTTTTGATTTTATTGTAATTGGAAGAAGTGGAACCGAAGATCGGCTCGGCGATAGCCAATCTTCTCTGTTGGCCCCCTGCGCCCACCTGTGCCCCGCCCATTCACGTGAGTATAAGTGTTGTGGCCCCAGAGTGTGAAATATTGACCAGTTTGAGTTGAGAAATGAAACTTAGCAGCGTTTACATTTATTTACATTGTAAGATGGCAAGAGAGCAGAGATGGCCCCCTGTCCTTTCCAAGATAGACCAGGAATGGAGGGAGAACCTTCGGAAGAAGTTAGCTATACACATGAACAACACAAGGTTATGTGTCTGCAAGGCAGAAGCCTCAAGGAAAGAACAGAGGAAGATGATGTTCCGCAAACCACATTGGCCTCCAGTTATTTCTGCGGAGGAAAGTGAGAAGAGGAGAAGGTTTTGGGAGAGCCTAGAAGAAGATGGTTTAATGGTTTAATATTTAATTAATCTTTATCTTTCGTTGTCTTTAATTTGTTATACTGTTTCTGCTGCTCATTTATTAGCTTTTTGTTTACATTATTTTTTTTTATCCTTTATTTTTTTTCTAGTGTGAACTATTTAATAAATCTTTTATTATCTTTAATTTTGTTGTACCGTTTCTGCTTTTATCTTTATCTTATCTTTATCTTTCATTGTCTTTAATTTGTTATACTGTTTCTGCTGCTCATTTATTAGCTTTTTGTTTACATTATTTTTTTTATCCTTTATTTTTTTTCTAGTGTGAACTATTTAATAAATCTTTTATTATCTTTAATTTTGTTGTACCGTTTCTGCTTTTATTTCTTTCTGTTTTACTTGTATACTTGTGCTTAGTTAATTTGTTGTTGTGGCACAGAAGTAGAAGCTGCCCACCCTGGTGCTTTCCTTACAGGTGGCTGGGGACAGGGCAGCCCTTGCTCTTGAGCTAAAAGCTCTTGTGCCTTCCTCTTCCTCCACAGAGTAGTTCTGCTCATGGATGTTCCTGCTGCTGGAGCAGAGAGGGATGCTGCCAGTGGAGCGGAGAGAGTGGGTGCTGATGCAGGAGGAGGAGGTCACTACCGTGTCGTGTGGACACAACATAGGGGAAACGTTGAAGTGATGACCCAGGTGCAGAGGGCATTGACGTCATCTGCCTGGCTACAGGAAGGTTGGTGTCAGACACCATGCTGATGTGAGGTAAGGGCACACTCAGAGCCAGCACATCTGCCTCCATCTTCTTCCTGTAGTTGTTGTACCTGTTAGAAATGACAATTAATAGGACGAACATAATCTGAGAATTGTAAAATTACTTTTATAGCTGGCTTTCAAAGAAACTATACGTACCAGACAGAAAGCGTCCGCTGATTGACCTCAAACAGCTGAATTCTTGTTTGTCCCCTCAGTGCTGGGTAGTTCCCCACCAGTCTCCGTATGGCCTGGTCATCATGCAGAATGGCAGTCCAGCAGTTTGTTGAGACGCCCCACTTCACCTTCCCTGCTGGATAAATGGAGCAGAGCTCCAAACATACTGCCTCTACAATTCTACTAATATTAGGCCACTGTGCAGGACCCGATCCCTGCCCCAGGACACACCTGCAAAATAAAATGGATTATTATAAAGCATAAAAAGCATGGTCATTTATATTTTTACAGCTCAAAGTGTGCAAATGTTTAAAGTGCTCCTAGTATGCATTTTAAAATATGACCTTTAATGCAGTGTGTCATGTAGCTGTATGTAAACATAAACTATCTGCAAAGTTGTGAAGCCGACAGTGCACGATAAATAGTTATTGTCTATCAAAAAAAAAAAAAAGTCGGCTCACAATCGCCTGAACGAGTCATCAGGAATTTATCTTTTTCTGTTACCGCTATACATCACGAAGTAACACTTCTGCATAATGTCCACCCACGTTCTGCGTCGCGAACAACTTGCCCGCCCACAAACAGTAAAATTTCCATGTGGATAAATGTCATGTAGAGAAGACGCTGTATCCTATGCTGTGAGAGTACATTTGTTCTATATTCACTTCCAAAAGATCGACAAAGATTGTATTTTCGAGCGATCATTCAAAATATGTAGTTGTGTATGTTATGTTGTGCAACAACCCTGCACATGTCTTGCTAACCGGCTAACTCACACTTCTGTAGTTCTGTTGTTCAGCTGTGGGCCCGCTCGAGGACGGCTTGTTTCTGCGTCGACCAAAGCGCATGCGGAGCGCACCACTGGCACGCACACTGTGCTCAAAGTTCAAATGAGTTGAACTTGTGAAAGCTGCTTAATGTATTATACGGTGTTGAAGTTTACAACATAGAGGTGTGCCTGGTTCGCTTACATAACCAAATTGTGAGCACTTTCCACTGTAGTCCGTGCTTCCTTGTCCATCAGCCACTTAAACTGTTTCATCGTCAGACTCTGGCTCGAATTGGTGTGGCAATGGGCGTTTCACTTTTTTGACATGCACTCTAAGCGGTAAACCAATCATAAAGGACTGCGCCATCTGAACAATCACAGCAGTGAGGGGTTTATAGAGACTGATTCTTCGAACTGCTTCGCACGAGTCATTTACGAATCATTTAGAAATGAGGTAAAATTAAATCTATTTTTAGAGAAAACTAAAGGGTTTTTTGACCTTTCATAAATGTAAACCTGTTTTAGGAGTCTCATAAAACAATATTGCAACCTTTAAAATGGCATAATATGAGCACTTTAATGTACTGCTTCAGGCTTTCTTTTCCATGGCAGGTTAAGGTTTTTGAGTGGGTGGCCTTAAACCTGCCTTGCAAAAGTCTCTCCTTGTGTCTCAGCGGATATGAAACACCCTGTCTGTCACTGTCCGGCAGTCTGTCCCACAGCCGAACAATGTCAGCAGCCCCCTGGTATCTGGCCAGGTCCACCACTCTGTCAAACCCTGGACCCTGGTCCTCTGCACACCTAACAAAAAGAAAGAAGATAAGATAATATGGATGAAAAAGTCCTCCAGCATGGCAAAGGATGCTTGTATGCGTACATACATCTTCCTGGGGCTCAGGTGGCAAGTCCTGCTAGGACTGAGAGGGTGACAGTGAATTACGAGATAAGCATATAGCTTCCTTGGTTGAGACTAAAAAAAGAGGGGAGATGGTGTGGTCCTGCTCCTCTGCCTTATCCCCAAATCCCTCATCCTCTATATCTCCCAAGTCCGCTGGGATTCTGTCTGGAACATCTGGGTCCCACCCAAAGCGCTTCATGAACTCCCAGGACTGCTGCGACACACAGGTACTTCACCCCGATGAGCTCGCCTGACAAAACAAAATTAAAAAGAAAACAAGGTTGTAAAACAGAGCTCTGTGCATTACAAAAAAAAAAATGTGTGTGTGTATATATATATATATATATATATATATATATATTATAGTCAATCATTATAGACACAAACCTGTGTACTGTCTTGGCTTGGAGTAGTCTTGCATTAGACTACAGCCAAGAAGACACTGGCTGAGCTTATTGAGGCTGTGCTGGAGTGAGCCACTGTTGCAGCACAGCAACAAGGGAGCATCATGTGTGATGGCGGCGGCAGCAGCACGGTCCTTTTTCCACCGCTCCAAACCCTCAAGCAGATAAGCCTGGAAATTTTCCAGGTTAGTGCTTGTTCCTGATTTTTAAAAAAAAAAAAAAAGATTAATTATATTGTAATTATATTGTAATTATATTAATTTATAATTATATTAATTTATAATTATATTAATTTATAATTACAAATGACATGAAAACACATCTCAAGGTGGATGTGTGTAATCTTACCGGGTATGATGCGGTTGAGGTGGTTATAGAAGGATTCCAGGGATTTGGACCCCCAAGCGCAGCGGTACACAGGCAATGTGAGCCCTCCCTTTGTGACACTTACTGTCTGGGTGTACAGCTGCACTCCAGGAGGGTCCTGGATGCGGGGAAGATGGCACCTTTGAGTGTCCCAGATGACGTCCATCCTCTCCTGGTCCATCAAGGAGATGGTTTTCCTGGTGTCCTTGAAGGCCTCCAGCATCTGTCCAATTAGCTTCTCTGTCTGCTCTATGCCACACGTGCGGCTGAACATGGCAGCTGCTCTGGATGTTCCCACAGAAGAGCAGCAGTCTCTGTCCACATACAGGAGCTTTGGGTGGGAGGAGGAGAAGCCAAACGTGAAGTGTGCAGGACAGGCCGGGATGCAGAAGAAGCAGAGGATGACTTTTTTCTCTCTTCAGCCCCAATTTCCTTCTGGTTCCTGTGCAAGATGCATTTCTTAAGGGCATCCATCTTGCTGCCTGCACTGGTGTCCTTCTTCCTTATGAACTCCACATAGCTGCATAAGAAACAAAATAATATACATGAATGATTAACAGTAAAATGCATACAAAACAGCAATGCAATTAACAAGCAAGTAGAAGCATATATTGCCTTTTCCTCTCCCTGTCCACATACACAGTAAAATCCCCAGAGTAAAATCAACTCTGTATTTGGGCCCACTCTAAACAGAGTTAAATTAACACTGAAGCAGAGTTAAAGTTAATTAGATAATTAAGTGATCAATTAAAAGGTGATTGAGCATTAGTGATGAACACCTGCTGTTAACAAGCAGAATCACTGAAGAAAAGAGAAACACAAGAACTACAATAATTTCAGCAACAGAAATCAACTGAAGTAAAATAAATCATTAAATCTTTTAAGGTCTGAGCAGATGATGATTAAGCAACTCCGCTTGGGACTGACTACTGGTATGTTACATCGCTTGTAATGATTGGAAAATATGTTTGTCCTTCATGTCAGAAACAGCGCAAGCGCTTGGAGTACATTTGTACGTCAGAAATATACCGGGGAAGCACTTTATTGTCCGCATCCACTGTAGGTAGTATATATAATGGGTTCTATGTTGTCTTTTGTCGAGTCGCGCCGCGCCACTCCCGTCAAAGGAAGACACGGAAGCAGTGGGGCAGCGCCTCGGGTTTTGCCCAAGGATGAACCTGCGAGAGTGGAAGAGTTCCTGAAAACATCTACACTGTGTCGATGCACCTTACTAAAAAATAAGACTGGCAAGTAAGCTAAAAATATATGTATGTTTGGTGAGTGTTTGTCAGATTTTTGCACACCAGTTTAACCTAATAACATTTATCCATCAAGTTGGTGGTAACAAACTTTACTATGGTAAACTGCGCTGTCATTTCAAATGGCTTTTGTCAGCTTACCGAATTAAAATTATTTTTAATGAGCAACGCTTATGTTATATTAACATTTGGTTAACTAATGTGAAATTTTGTTCAGATGCCAGTAGTCTATTGAGAAATTAAAATCGTATGTTAGCTAGGTTAAACAAGTTTTAGGCTAACTGTAGTAGTTTTAGAATTATTTTATAATTTTTAATGGAATTTAAGATTTACTGCATTTTTCGTATTGTGTTTCAAAGGCAACTGCAATGAAGCATCAAGAAAGACCATGAACATGTCAGCCACCCTGAAACTGATGGTAAGAGAACAAGTATGGTTTTGAAAAATTTGTGTATTCTATGGGGTTTCTCTTTTAAAAGTGTGCCATTTCTACTTGTTTTTCAAAAAAAACATTTCTGTCACTAACAAAGTGGATGGTGAGCAAAGGTGGTGGCCATGTTTTGGAGCAGCACCTGAGTTTTGCAGATGGCTGTGTATTCTTTGGCTGCTTGTCTTCTCCATTATGTTTCTGATGCCTAAAGATTCTTTGTGAGGATAAATCCAGAGGATACAACATAATGCACTGCAAAATGTCCTAAGACAGGAGAAATGGTGAAGATGCACTGTTCCAGCACTGGAAGACTGTATTTTTAAGTGTTATACATGCAGTGTTTTAAATAAGGAATTTGATATTTTGTCATTATTGTGTCTGTTTTAATTAAAAGCCATTAGTACCTATGTAGAGCAAAAATCAAATGAATTCAATATAAAAAAATTATAAATTCTAATGAAATCTATATTAAAATTAATGAATTACAGTAGTATACTGATGAATTGGATTTTTTTTTTAAATAGTAATTTACTATAAATCTTAATTACAGTAACTTACTGGCAACAGTGTTGCCTAATATAGAGTCTAATCTGTGGTGTTTGTTTCTTATTATAGCGATGTAATGCTTCTATAGACTGAAATCCATCAGAATTTTAAACAGGTAATTTCAAGGATTCAAAAAATATATATATATATATATATAATCTGTTTCACACAAACATCAGAAATCGGTGTATGAATCTCAACAATGGTGACACGCCTCATGCTGCAGTGTATTCTGGGTGCATCATACAAAACTCATCCAGGGCTCCCAGAAATCATTGTTGAGATTCATACACTGATTCTTGGTGTCTAAGCATTCAATAGGTTCAAGCGGTTTGTAAACAAAGTGTTTTGAAAATTTTAGGCAGAAATACAGATCATCTAATTAAAGGACCGCTGGATCTTATGGTATTATAACACATTTCTCCAGTCATTAATATGAAACTATTTGCATAGATTAAACTCTAGATGAGATCAGTTCATCAGATCGTTACATGAAGATATTGTTAACATCAGCAAGTAGCAAACATTATCACATTTTCTCTTGCTGCTTTCATCATAACAAACATAGCTACAGCAGCTAAAAAAACAAAAAAAAACAAAACATTGAACAAAAGTCAAATTGGCCAGTAAAGCAAACGCTTATCGCCATAATGGTGACATCAGACCAAACTATTACTTTTAAACAGACATCAACATCTAAACCTCTGTTAATCTCAAGAACTTGTGTAAATCTGGTTTATAATAAGTGAAGCTGGTAATGTTGTTTTTGGAGTTATTTAATGAAGCTGGAGCTTGACATCAAACAAAGGTTGGGTTTTCATTTTCAACCAAAATTTGACATCTGAGCAATGTAAGTCCACATCTAATGTGATGGGAAGCTTTATTAGAATGTTAGAAGATAATGTTCTAACAATATTATCAATAAACATTTTTAGAATGTTTTTAGAGAATGTTATCCTACCTTTTAGCAGAACATTTTTACTTTTCATAAGGGAACTCAACTGTTTTATTTTTGAATGCATTTATAGTTAGATTAATTACAATAAATTACAGTATGTAGGGAATAATTGATGATGGGCTATTGAATTACTAGAAAATAACGCACACCCAAGGTGGTTTTGGACCCATAAAAACTACTGCCGCAAAAATGTTAGAAAAAAATATTTTTTTATTTGAAACTAAAAACTGCCACCATGTTTTAACAAAAATAATAGTAATTTCAATACAACAGCAAAAACTAATAAACTAACGTAAGTAAAACATTCTCAAGCTTACTGAAGGTAAGTAAACACTCCAAGCATTGCTTACAAGCAAAAGGATAAATTAATATATTAATTAAAAATACAAAATGAAAGAGTTTTTAAAAAGTTTTTACTACAGAAATAGCCTACTACAGACATTTCATGAAGTAATAAATGTAAAAACAAAACACTGCGCAATCTTCACTGTATACATTAAATATAGAGGAGTCTTATTAAAGTTAATAAGCGATTCAGTCAAAAACAGTGAGTGATTTTCTCATTTTTTTTTGTTGTTTGTTTAACATTTATGATGCAGTTGGCGGCTGCAGGTTTACGCTGCTGTCGCTTTAGGATCTGATGCATAAATCAATTTGGACACATTCGTATTTCTCCCAACTGTTCAGGTTCACTTAAGAAAAAACTGACTGCATTTATATGACGGGCATTTTGAGATAACTTTTCGTGTAAGTGTGTAGCAATAACTATGCACACACTGACTGAGAGGCATGTTCTGTGAGCTTGTTTTCAGTGTGCGAGCACAGGAACCTATCTGGACAATACTTAAAAACACATGCAAATACTGAATAGAACTTTCATATTAATGCATTGAGTCAGTGACATTTCTGTCAACTGTCCCTGGATTCAGAAATATTTTCAAGTCTGAAAGGCTCGAGTCCGAGTCAAGTCCGAATAAAAATGCACCCGAGTCTGTGACAAGTCCGAGTCTGCTAAAAATTGTACTTGGACTCGAGTCCGAGTACCCCAACTCTATGGCCGCTACATAATCTTTGAGTGTGGAGTGGGAACACCCCTTATTCAACAGCTCTTGCAGGAAGGACAATATCAAGGATATGTCACAGGAAACTGGGTCTGCGCCTATGGCTGCACACTAGGCGGTAAAGACAGACCATTTGAAGGCATAGAGTCGTCTCGTGGACAGAGCTCTAGCCTGAGGGATAGTATTCAGGATACTTTCAGGGAGGTTAGCAGGCTCCCATCGAGAGGCCACAAGTAAAGAGCCGACAGTTCGGGCTGTGGATGCCATATTGTTCTGTTCGCCTGAGAGAGGAGGTCTCGTCTAAAGGGAATGGGCCACAGGGCTGCTGAGAGCAGCCGAAACAGCTCTGCACACTAGTGCTGGTTCCGCCAAAGCGGGGCCAATAACAGAACTTTGTGCCCTTAAACCCTGATTCGCCTAATGACCTGCAAGATCAGATCGATCGGGGGAAAAGTGTAAAGGAGGAGGTTGGGCCAATCGTAGGCCAACGTGTCCCTGTCCTTTGAAAAATAAATTGGCTGCAACACAGGCCTGATCCACCTTGACACGAAGGGTCGAAGGGACATGGGACGGGATGGTTTCAGCCAGTATTGAAGGGGCCGCATGCGAAGCAGGCCTAACTGAAGTACTGGGGACGCAGAGGCCATGAGGCCGAGCATTCTCTGAAATGCCTTGAGTTCCCAGGAACGATATCCGTTGGCCGGGGAACAGCGTGCCCTTGGCAAAGTTGGCAAAGTTGACCCTGAGTCGCATCCATGCACTTCGAAAATGTGAGGGGAGCTAGGGACAGGCCAAAGGGAAGGACCGTGTACTGATATGCCACTCCCTCGAAGGCAAATCTCAAAAATCGGCTGTGTTGGGGGGCAATCTGGATGTGAAAGTAAGCGTCTTTCAGATCCAGCGAACAAAACCAGTCCCCTAGGCACACTTGCGAGAGGATATGTTTTAACATAATCATCCTGAATGGCCATTTCATGAAGGCACGGTTCAGGTGTCTGAGATTGAGGATGAGCCTCAGGCCGCCATCCTTTTTGGAACTTCCATTGTCTACCGCATCAGGACTCTTTTTCAGCAACAAAGCCAATGCAAGTAACCTTTACAACTATTTAGATGCGTGTTCTAAGTTGAACCCCTTTTTAAGGTGATTTTGTTTCTCTGATGATTCTCATGAGGTCACTGGTTAATTGATGCTAAATACTGCCATTCTTTGTCTTCTTCTCTCTCTCTCTCTTTTCTCACATTCTACCTCTATGTATATATACACGTGTTTGCTTAGTTTAGTTGTATGTTAGCTGCAGTTCCATTTATTAAATTCCATATATTCACAATTGATTGTCTCTGTGTGCTGCTTACAGTTTGAAGTCCCTGAATGTTTGATCTTGCTACATGCTACATTTTGATTTTACTACAAGTTAAGTTACTGCTAGTACTGATTAAAGTAGGACAGTTATTCTTTCTTGGCCAGAAAATAACCTTTCCTAGAACTGATAAATGATTATACTGTCTATTCGGTGGACAAACAGATCAAATAAATGTTAATTCTGCTACAGTTAATTCTGAGATCTGATCAAAATATTCATAATTAATTATAACCAGTTATTAATTAATCATAAATATTTTATCTTTTGAGCTAATTTGCTACAGTGGGTACAGTCAGAACAGACCCAGGGTTCACAACAGTATTTTTCACAAATATATATAGCCACAAGTGGTGCTCGAGCACCACTAGACTGGCTATGGACCTGCCAATCGCCTGAGCTGTCATCTTAGTAGCATGCAGAGCCAGGTCGGTCGCACTGCGCAGCTCTCTGAAAGCTGCGGGGTCTGGGCCAGACTCGTCCATTGTCTGGAGAAGTTTGACCTGAAAGACCCGGTGGACCCGCTCGTCCAGCGAGGGCTGAAGTCGTCCTGCACAGGTTAGACAGGTGGGCAGCTTTTGCCTTCCATCCAGTGGCCGTAGGCAGGGAGAGATGCACGGCCACTGACCCATCCAGAGTGAGGCAGCTTACCGTATCTCTTCTTTGCAGCACCATCAATGGACGAGAGTGTAGAGGAGGCACGCCATGATTTAATAATCTGTTCATGGACCTCAGGAAAGAAGGGTGAAGCCCATTGTTAGGGGGATTGATGGTGCCCCAGCTGCTGTAATTAGGCTCTTCAAAAGGACACCACTCTAAACCCAGTTTTCCACAGTTGCAGACAGAATTATTCAGCATTCATACCTATTCTGCTCCTTCATATATGAATCTGCCAAAAACACACTATCACTTTGACCTACTGAATGCTGAGACACACACAGACATCAAGAATCAATGAATAAATCTCAACAGCGGTGACATGCTTCATGCTGCAATGCATCCTGGGATCCCTGAATGAGTTTTGTATGATGCACCCAGAATGCATTGCAGCATGAAGCTTGATGTTTGTGTGAGAAATAAACTTTTTGCTTAGTTGCTAGCTAGCTGTTCTATTGAATCTCAGTCTAAAAAAACATTGAATTGCTACAATAAATAATGTGCAACTAATATCACATATTACACCAGCTGAAATCAGATAATCAGATGATATTATGTGATGATATGTTGATCATCATAAAACAAACAGCATCACATGATTACATTTCTCTTGCTGTTTTTTCACATCCAATGTCCAGTGTGAAGCTTCCCGCTTAAATCTTTATTAGAAGGTTATCAATAAACATTTGTAAAATGTTTTTAGAGAATGTTATTCTACTTTTTAGGAGAATATTCTGAGAACTAAAATAAAACTTGTGATTCAAGCATTATGAAACTATGGGAAAGTTTTGATCAGATGCATATCATCGTTTACAAGCTTTAGGGTTCCTGTAAGAACCTGTTTATATGTGTACAACAATGATGTTAAACCAGTTTTGAAAAGTGTTTTCATGAACACAGCCAAACCCGTTTTTTATGTTTGTGATACTTCCGCATACTTTAGCATGAAACAGTGTAAAGAGTGAAAGAAACATTCCTCATCAATTTTCATAATTGAAGTTACTGTCATCTTGATGAGAATGTATGTTTATTGATAACTTTGTTAGGACATTATCCTCTAACATTCTAATAAAACTTCCCATCACACTAGACGTGCACTTACATTACTCAGGAGTCAAATTTTGGTTGAAAGTGAAAACCCAACCTTTGTTTGATGTCAAGCTGCAGCATCATTAAATAACTCACAAAACAACATTACCAGCTTCACTTATTATAAACCAGGGCCCACATTCACAAAACATTTTATCTTACCACTAAGAGTTCTCCTAAACAGCAGTAAAAGTCTTTAGCTAAGAATTTTCTCTTAAAACCCATTCACAAAACTGCTGAGACAACCTTTTAGGAGGAAGAAAGGAATAGAGAGAAGTCTTAAACTTAGAGTAAGGGTGGGGTTAACCTCGTTGCTATGGATGATGTCAGCATGCTAATAGGAGAGGGGCTTCTTTCAGAGATTTATTAATTGAAACATTGTAGAGCACAATATTATGTTGTCATATTCAAATAAAAGTAAAAAAAAAAAAAAAAAAAAAAAAAAAGTTTCTCATTCAAATAAAGATTTAAAAAAAATATGTTCAGCTAATTGTCAGCCTCTTACATGTGTGCTTCTTGCAAACAATTAGGGGATATACATATAAACAGCCTTTTAATTAACAGTAGAATCATCATGGCTGATAGTAAGATATGCAAATGTAAAAGAAAACCAAACTAGATTCAAGAACAGCTTCTTGCCCAACTTGTTAATGAAAGCAAGGATATAATCAAAGGAAAATTTGGAGTCGGGATAACCTTCAAAACCAAAAAAGATGCATGGGAAAAGGTATGTATGCAAATAAATGCAGCGTGTTTAAAAAATGTTTGTGTTCCAAAGGCAGATTGCTGGCAACAGCCATTTTAGCCCTGCTGAGAAAAACCCCCAATAAAAACCATTACAGAATTCTAGTGGTTTTACTGGTTATAATGGAAATTGTACTGGCTTTAATGGTAACTGTAATGACGCCTGTTGGTCTCTACTGGTAATTGGTCGCCTTCTATTGGTGGCTTGTTAAAACCACTAAATCCTAATGGAACATGTCCCAAAACACACTACAGAAAATCATTTTTTAATGGTTTTAATGGTTAAAAGTTGATGGTTTGTGATGGTATTTGTAGAATTGCTGTAATGGTTTGTATTGTTTTCAGCAAGGAGGATAATTTGTGAGTTGGTTTTAGTGACTTACGAGTCCTCTTCACTACTCACAGATTTAGGAGCTGGCTTTAGTGCTAAAACGCTTTGTGAAATACTCTTAGAGCAAAAATTTAGAAAGTCCTAAATTTAGGACTGACACGACTTATTTTTAAGAGTTATGAGCTACTTTTAGCCTTAGAATGTTTTGTGAATACAGACACAGATTGACTTAATTTACACAAGTTTTCATTGAGATTGACAGATGGTATTCTCTAGCTGCTGTAACTATATTTTTTATTGCAAAAACAGTAAGAGTAAATATGATCAGATAACACTGCTTGTTTGATGATGGTATTACTACATAATAATCTGATTTTATCTAGTGTTACTTCCTGGAGCTGCATATAAACTGAGATTGAGAAACTGAGATTCATTTTAATCAGATAAGGTCAAGAATTTAAATTGAAGCAACATTCTTTGTCACACAAACATCAATAATCAGTGTATGAATAGTGTATGATATGCTTCATGCTGCAGTGCATTCTGGGTGCATCATACAAAACGCATTCAGGGTTCCCAGAATGCACTGCAGCATGAAGCATGACACCATTAAGATTCATACACTGGTTCTTGATGTCTATGTGTGTCTAAGCATTCAGTATCAAAATGCTTTGTGAATAATGTTTTTTTTTTTTTAAATACAGGTAGATTACTATTCGTACAGAATTGTTTTGAAAATTATGGATACAGATTATTTGATCAGAACACTACTGTTACTAAAAAGAAATTAATAGCATTGATTATACTGTAGATAAGAACAATCAGATTCACTATATGATTGCACAACATTATCTGATCATATTTTCTCTTGTTGTCTTTATTATAACACACATACCTACAGCAGCTAGAGTCAAATTGCACAACTAAAGCGAACACTTATCGCCATAATTGTGACATCAAGCCAAACTACTACTTTCAAACAGATATCAACATCTAAGCCTCTGTTAATTTTTGTTAATTTTGCTTTTACATTTTACAACAGGTGGTGAAAACAAGAAAAAAGAAACTAAATTAGGATGTCACTCGCAATCGCCACTTGCACTTTCAGCTACCTAACGTCACTTGCAATCCACACAAATTGTGCGTGTTGCCAGTAGAAACAAGACGCTGTAGTGGTTGAATGATTAAAACTAATTTAATAGCAGGTCCTTCCAAGTATGTATAACTGCAGACCGGAGATCTCCAAATGGGGGCGGGAACTCCAAAATGGGGCGGGGTCTTGTCACGCAAAGACTTTCACCATTGGCTCTGGCTTCAGCCAATTGTTATTGACTTACGTTTCAAAATAAAACTTGGGACTTGAAATTCGCAGGGTAGGAGGGTGTAGTGATGCTGAGTATAACTAAAACGGTCCCGTTGTCCTCTGAGGTCCGGTTGGGGAGTTATAGACCGGTCCGGCAATCTTATATCGCATAATTTTATTAATTGTTTATCCACCATGCTATTCAGTGCCAATCCCACCATGCAGTCAGTTTCACTGGTTAAGGTTAGTGTCAGGTGTGGGGTAGATTTAGAATTGTTTGTAGGAAATCAACACTGTGATTGACACAACCAATAAAACCTTTAGAATCAGCTGTGGGGTGAAGTTTGCGCTTAAGTGGATTGGGGGAAAAATTTGCACATGCGTGTCATGTGCCTGTCTGTCAATGCGAGGAAGCCTGTCTGTCAATGTGAGGTCCTGCAAGTCATCTGTAGGAGATAAAGACAAGACCTGCAGATCCATGGCCACAGAACAGCAGAATATGAATGCAATGCACAAAGTCTCTCATTAAGTGTTTAGAAAATCATTAACACTTAATATGGCTTAATGTATTAATATAGTGCTATTAAAAGATCAAATTCAATATACAGTTTATTAATATAATCTATATGTATATAGAGTTTTCCTCCACAAAACGTGGCATAATGTGGCATAACAGACTAAGATGATAGACTAAACTCAGTATGCTCCTCTACATTTTTAAAACAACTAGAGACAAGCAGGTGAGCCCAGAACGCAACGCCGCATTTATTCACGTTTTTCCATATAGAATAATCTCTACAGCCCTTTTGTCTTTGTCCATTATGCTACATTGTGTTTTAATGATTTTATATTGAATATTATAAGAAAGTAATAGTCCTACCATATGTTTATTCCACTCATGAACTCAGACTGCTGATTTTACCAGAGGTGGAACCAAGTCATTCCTTTCAAGTCACAAGCAAGTCTCAAGTCAAATCCCAAGTCCTCAAAGAGTTAAAGTTAATGAGATAATTAAGTGACTAATTAAATGATGATTGTGCATTAGTGATAAAAACCTGGTGTTGTTGAGAATTACAGAGGATCAGATGTCGATGTTTTATTGGTTAAAACGATGTCACCATCATGGAGATCAGTGTTTTGCGTGGCGCTTTTGATCCTTGATTTCCTACTTTAGGTTATTCTTTGCATGTGGTGTTTTAAAGCAAAGAGGTCTGTGCTGTGCAGTCTGATGAGCTTGATAACTACACTGTAAAAAATAATTTCACCATTTAGTTGTTTCAATTAATTTTTTTAAGTTGACACAACTTGCAGCTATTGAATTTGCTCATTCAACTTAATATCTTAAATTTTACTGTCTCAACTAATTCATAAGTTGACAAAACGTTTTTATTTGCCCCCTCAACTTAAAAAAATGTGTTGAATCAATTTAATGAGGAAATCACGTTCTTAATGTCACATATCGCGAGATCTCGTGAAGACCGTTGCAGAAAGAAGATGTTTGTCAGCCATCATGGTGAGCTTCTCCACAGAGTTGGAAAATGTTCTCAATCAACAAATTTGGTAAGTAAATATTTGTATTTATTTGTTTAATATATGTACATTTATGTATGTTGTCTAAGAAGAGTACAAGTATGGTTTAAAGCGTCGTATTTTCTAGTTGGTTATATGTACTAGTTTCGCGGCCTCAAAATAGACACGGTTCCACAGTATTTTCGATATATCAAGTATACTCCCATGCGGTACTGAGCTAGATTTATGTGGAGAATGATAAATATACAGTTTGGTATGTATTATTAGAGAGAGACTGTTCATGCAGAGCGCGAGATGGACAGGGACGAACAAATGTATGGATTTAGAATGGAGAATTAAAAAAAGAATTTATGAACGATTAAAATTAAAAACAAGATTACTACTCGAACTGTCATTTTTATGCATGTTATAAAAGAAACGAATGAGCAGCTACCTCAGAGTTCATTTGAACCGGTACAAACTCTTCTCTCAGTTACTGAAGTGCCTCACCGGACACATATACAACTATACACATTATAAAACTATGGGTTTTTGAATAATAATAGAGGTGTATATCTTGTTTAAACAGCACTGCGATAAGGATTGTCATAAATGTGTAAAATTAGCTGTTTTTGGTTGTTCTAATTTCCTGTGTTATGTAGTTTAAAAGCCTTTCCTGTATTGTAAAATGGGGGTTTGGTAATTGAAATGTAAACTTGCAATGACATTTGGCCTTCTCTGTCAAGATGTATTTATTTTTATTTTTAGTGTTGTTTTAACATGTTTCTGTATTTTTCATATTTGTGATATACTGGAATGACTGAAGATCAGCATAAAATTCAACGATCTTGTGGTTGGACCTCAGCAAGTCCTTTTGCAGTTGTATCCATCAGTGCTATGCAGACAAGGGATGACTATCACATTGTACAGCTTGGACAAAGTTGTAAGTAAATGTATTTATTTAGTGCACATATTTACTGGAGTTTGTGAATTAATATTATAAGGCATAGTTTAAGGCTTCCCTTTGTTTTTATTAAAGCACACAGGTTCTCGAGGTATTCATCCAGGACATGACTTTTGGCATTATAGTTGTGGGTGACCAAATTGAGCACCATCAATCTGCAGCGTATCAGCGGCTGTAACATGTAAGTTTTCGATATGGTACACAGTACTTACTGTATGTCATGATACATGGTACATTCACAATACTAAAAAAAGCCACAAAGTGTTAAAGGGATAGTTCCAGCCCCAGCAACAAAACGGTACCTTTTTGAGTGTTGGAGTTTAGACTGGAGTGAGCAGGGCACATGCATGCCATTATGTAGATATTTGCAATGCACTTGGCAAAGGGAGCAACGTAATTTCCTCATTACCTTCAGCTGGCATGTTTCCGTGACAATGCAGCATGGTGTCCGTCAGCAGATGTCGCTGTTTTAAAGGCATAAATGTCTTTTTATTGTTGTTAGCATTATTGTTGCAAATAAACATACAGTTTATATTTTAAAATGTTTTATATTAGTTTTTAGGGCCCGATCACTGCAGTGCGAGGACCCTATTGGAATTGCTATGTTTATTATTATATATTATATATTTAAAACATAAAATGTATGTTTATTTGCAACAATAATGCTAACAACAATAAAAAGATATTTTCTATGCCATTAAAATAGCGACATCTGTTGACAGACACGTCGCTCCCTTTGCCAAGTGCATTCATAAAACAAATCTACATAATGGCACACAGTTGCCCTGTTCACTCCAAAGTCTAAACTTCAAGGGCTCTGCCCTTTGAAGGAGTAGGGTATATGGATGACCACTTCCATTTAGAATTTTCCCCCGTGAATCGTTCGGTTCTAATACACATACCGTAACACTCCTAGTTGCTATTGTAATTTTTAATGTCATTTTATATTAGATTTAAAAAATGTAATTTAGTTTTTTTCAGTCCTCGATGCACGTTCACGAGAGTACCACGACAGGTGTGTGCATTTCTCTGCTCGTAAACAAGGCGCAGTGCATGCATGTTCTACATCAGCATCACATACGTGTCATGATACTCTTGTGAATGTGTGGGCAAGACTGATAATATAAGTAAATATTTATTTACTAAAAAATATTTTGTATGTAAAATGTAATATTAAAGTGACTATACTTTGAATATAGTCTTTGTAAAACTTTGAAGCAAAATATGTCAGAATGTGCCAATAAAAAAATTGAACGACTGGTATTTTCAGCATCGACTAGCAGCAGTAGAATTTTGGCAACTAGTTTTATAAATCCCTAATGGCTACAATTTCAGATAAACAATGATAGAACTAAGAATTCACACCATCCAAATGAACCAAACTCTAACATCAACCGAACCTGGTGCACACCAAAAGTGCTAGTGTTGAAACACCCTTATATTCTGGAAATTAAAGTACTTGTTGCAGTTGGTCTGATACTCCTAGCCATGCTCACGTAACTTACGCCTTTTTTTAAAAAAAATATTTTTAACAGAATGTATTACTATAGTTAATGTACAGTAGTATTCTATGTTGATTCAATTATTATATTTGCATGTAAATAATTCTTTTTTTGTTGTTGTTTTCAGGCATCTCATGAAATTGAAGAATTAGTGAAGGGCATAGAAATGGACATCTTGATTGTGACTGAGGAGGAGCAATGAGGAATGCTTCCATAAGAAACTATTGCCATCATTTTGGAAGAGCGTCTTGACCTTACCAATATCTGTGACGTCCTGAAAGCATTTGTGGTTTGGATGGGTCTTCTTTACATCATTAACACTGATTACCCAAAACACATGAAGCACACTTCCAATGTTCTCCAAAAACTTTTCATGAACATTGGTGGGAGTAGCTGTTCTTAGTGTGTTTACGGGCTACGCAACATGCTACTTCTAAATTTAGAATCCCTAATCTGTTCTTTTGATTAAATGTGAATTAGTGAAAGGAATGTAAATATGTACTGTAATTGTTACACAGAAATGAAATGTCAATGTTTATCTATGTTTTTTAAAGTTAGGGTGTTTTAATACTAAACACAGTAATACTAAGTAGGAGGTTGTCTATTCTGAATTCAAATAAAATAGCCTTCTGCATGTTTTTCAGTGTCCATGAGACTATTTTCTGCAGTACTGTTAGAAAATAGAAACTTGAGTTGTGTGGGCAAATTACATAGTTCAGCCAGCTGTCAGTTAGTTGAATGAACATAACATTACAAGTAAGATTAACTATTCTAGAAAAAGTAACCTGGCTGCCTTAAAAATGTAAGTTGATTCAACAAAATGCTTAGTTGAGCCGATTTTTATTCAGTTTGCACAACTTATAATTATGAATTTAAACTTGAGTTGTGTGGGCAAATTGCATAGTTCCACTAGTTTAATGAACTTAACATTACAGGTAAGATGAACTATTCTTGAAAAAGTAACCTGGCTGCCTTAAAAATATAAGTTGATTCAACAAAATGCTTAGTTGAGCCGATTTTTATTCAGTTTGCACAACTTATAATTATAAATTTAAACTTGAGTTGTGTGGGCAAATTGCATAGTTTAACCAGTTGAATGAACTTAACATTACAAGTAAGATGAACTATTCTTTAAAAAGTAACCTGGCTGCCTTAAAAATATAAGTTGATTCAACAAGATGCTTCGTTTAGCCAATTTTTATTCAGTCTGCACAACTTATAATTATAAATTTATTCAACAAAAGGGTTAGTTTAAACAACTAAACATTTGTTGGTCTCACTAAGTTTATGTTGTTTCAACTTGGATTTAGGTTAGCACAACTTTCTTGTCATGTTGGTCTCACTAATTTTATGTTGTTTCAACTTACATTTAGGTTAGCACAACTTTCTTATCTTGCTGGGCTAACTAAAAACCTAAAAGTTGACTCAGCTTCACCTTTGTTATCCCAACTATTAATTCTAGGTTTAAGGAACTCCAACATATGTTTAAACAACATAAGTTTTTTAGCTTATTTAACACAACATTTTAAGGCAGCCAGGTTACAAATTATTTTAAGTTGAATCAACTTATTTGTTTTTACAGTGTAGCACAACAGATATGAAAAGTGAAGCTATATTTACCTGATATGTAATGTATTGCAGCTACACTGTAAAAAAACAACAACTTATGTTTTGTATTACAAATTCAGTTTTAAAGTTTACTGAACTATTTAACATTAACAAAGTTGAAATAGTTCAAAAGAAGCGGGTAAAATAAAAATTTAGACTAATTTGTTTGACCAAGTTAATATTTAAAGTTGGGACAACTAAGAACTTTTAGTGTGTTATTAGGATAGCCAAGGATGATGAGCATGCACAGTTTGATGACTTTTTTTATATACAACAGCATTTTCATTTCTCCCGCTTTGTCTTTTGCGGCCACAGTGCCCATTTATTCCACCACTGTGATCCCTCTGGTAGGTGTTGTTCTATGTGTATCAATTTATATGATATGATATGAATGAAATTTGCTCGCAATATGCACTTCTGTACAGCATAGGCGGCTGCAAGTGAGTAAAATTGGCTCAGGTGGCGCCCATTTAGTCCGTCAGTGTCCTAGCTAGAAATTTTTCATGTTCTGGGAATGTTTTCAGTGGCACGTTTTATTTTAGTTCCCAGAATGTTCTGCTAAAAGGTAGGATAACATTCTCTAAAAACATTCTAACAATGTTTATTGATAATATTGTTAGAACATTATCCTCTAACATTCTAATAAATCTTCCAATCACACTAGATATGGACTTTCATTGCTTAGAAGTCAAATTTTGGTTGAAAGTGAAAACCCAACCTTTGTTTGATGTCATTAAATAACTTCAAAAACAGCATTACCAGCTTTACTTATTTTAAACCAGATTGACTTTATTTCTGTCATACATTTACAGTTTTTATTGAGATTCACAGAGGTTTAGATGATGTCTGTTTGAAAGTAATAGTTTGGTTTGATGTCACCACTATGCTTTAGTTAGGCAGTTTGACTCAACTTCTTTTGACTGATCTTTGAATTTTTTTTTTTTGATTAAGCTTCTGCTGAATTCTGCTGAAAGTCTATGGAACCGCTGAATTATATACAAAATAATAATGCACAACTAATACCATAGATTAGACTAGATGAAATCTGAATCATCATCATCATGCAAGGAGCATCATCTAATAACATTTTCCCTTTTGCCATAACAAACATATAGTTACATAATGCATAATGTTCTCGGAACATTCTTAGAACAATAACATTCCTAGCTGGGCGAGGAGGTGTAACAATACTTGAAGTTCCACCTGAAGTTAATAAGAATATAAGGACTTCACTACTGTCATTCAACAGACCAGAACTACAGTAGGCTAGGATTTCCCGTACTGTGTATTATGTGGTAGAAGAGATTTTCATACCTGAGACAAAAGGCAAGAGACAAAAGCCTTCTTTTAGACCTAATCACAGATCTTTAATTACACAAAAGGATAATTGAAGATGACCACAATTCAATGCAAATTGCAACAGCATACCAAAGACAACAACCAACCAAGAAACAAACTATAACCAAGGACATATACAAATATAAACACAGACAACGTCAAAATAACAACAACAGAATCAAATCAAAGAAAACTTCGACATAACACTCATTGGAACACAGAAACCACACACACACACACACACACACAAACAAAAATGAATACCCATGACACTAAGTTCATTATAATATATAAATACAAAGACATTTAGTCAGCAAGAACAATCTCCATCAGTTTATATTATCATAAGGTGCACAAGTATGATCTAACACAATTTTCACACACACACACACACACACGCTGTGTTTACATGTTTTATGGGGACATTCCATAGGCGTAATGATTTTTATACTGTGCAAACCGTATTTTCTATCGCCCTACACCTACCCTACACCTAAACCTAGCCCTCACAGGAGACTGTGCACACTTTTACTTTCTCAAAAAAATCATACTTTCTCATTCTGCATGATTTATAAGCCTGTTTCCTCATGGGGACCTCACAAATGTCCCCACAAGGTCAAAATTTACTGGTATTACTATCGTTGTGGGGACATTTGGTCCCCATAACGTGATTAATACCAGGTGCACACACACACACACACACACAATATCAGTATCACATTTGGAGATATATTACAATCATAGTTGTTTTTTTTTAATGTCATGATGTATGTCATAAAGGATAAATTCTTCATTAATAGCAGTCCCTTCCATTCAGAATGATGACCTGAAATTTGTATAATTACGATTATTATACTTTTTAATCAAGTGGCTAAGTCTGACAGTTTTACAAAGAAAGAAAAAATGTATGAAACCTATTATCAATGACAAGGTGAGGGCCTCTCTGTAAAAGAAAAAAAAAAAAAAAACGATTGACAAACTGCATGTACAGGGATGACAATGATTAGTAGCATTCTGAATTATTCTCATTTCTGCTTACGTGTTGATTTTATCTTGTAGTAAATGAGCCCAGCAGCTGCTATAATGACTCCCAGCACCAGAACAGATGCCCCAATACCGACTTTAATCTTCTCAGACTCAGGAAGTAATGGATCTGTAGGGTACATTTGTGTGTCACATTATGCTGATCACAGAAGTAGTTATTAATATGACAATCAGTTAGTATCTCCTCTTACCCCAGTCTGTGACTATGGGTTGATTCAAGCTGGCATGGTCCACCATACAAGAGATCTTTTCTCCGTATTTTGGGATGTACACCATCTCAGAATGTATCTGGTAGTACCAGTCACCATCAGCCATCTCCATAACTGAGGTCACGTCAGAGTTCACTACTTCACCATTTCTCAGCCAGGACACTTTGATGTGTTTTGGATAAAACTCATATGCGCTGCATATCAGCACAGCTGGAAAAATGGCACCAGCCTGTTTCACTAAGCTGAGCTTAACTTTTGGTTTCACTGAATGAAAGAGAGCAACACCCTAAGTACAGTTTCTGAACCATCAATTCATATGTATGTGTTAGTGTGTGGCAAGTAGGTATGGAGCTAATTTGAGAAAACCTTGGAATTATTTTTACTCACTTTTTTTTTTTACATTTAAAATCACTAGAATTAAATGCTTACTATGGTTACATTAAAACATTTTTTAAATTAATTATTATTTTCTACGTCCTCCAGTAAAAATAACATAAATGTTAAAAACAAGTGTTACATAAGTGACAGAAAGTTTAGAGAAGGGTCACTTACCTGCTTTATCACGGAGAGCTGGATCCCTGTTTTTTATATTATATTTGCATTCTGTATCAACACTTGCTATCTCTGCTATCAGAGTGGGGCTATTGTTCCATCCCTCTGCAACACTTAGTCCATACTTATTTAACCCCACAAACCTCCCAACAGTGCTGTTGAACTGTACAAACAGATGTTTATTAAAATAGAAGTTGTCAATATAGACCATGTCACTGAGATCACGGGCGCTGTAGAAGCATCTTGACCATCGGGATAAGTAATATTGATCAGCTGAAAAAGAAAAATTGCAGGTCAACAAGAAAACAAAAATTGTCAACAAGAAAACAGTCCACCCTCGAAGGACCATCAGATCAAGTCACTTTTCTTAAGAGAAACAGTATACAGGTGCATCTCAAAAAAATTGAATATCCTGAAAAAGTTCATTTTTTTGTTTATAACTTCTTTCAAAAACTGAAACTTTCATATATTCTAGATCCATAACATCTAAAGTAAACCATTTGTAAAGTTTTTTGTTTTAATTTTGATGATTAGAGTTTATAGCTCATGAAAGTCAAAAACCCAGTATCTCAAAATATTAGAATATCTCCTAAGATCAATCAAAAAATGGATTTGCAAAAAAGTTCTTTAAAATGTGTTCATTTATGCACTCAATACGTGGTCAGCAGCACATATTACAGCAAATTACTTGCTCCTAGCACAAATTACAGCCTCAGTGAGGTGTGGCATGGAAGCGATTTCTTCCTTCCAGTCAACTTTGCATTTAATATGCTTTGATACAGCACTCCGTAAAAAGCCACCCCTTTCAGTAATAACCTTCTGTGACTTACCCTCTTTGTGGATGGTGTCAATGATTGTCTTCTGGACCATTGCCAAGTCAGCAGTCTTCCCCATTATTGTTGTTTCAAAGAACAAGAGATGCCTAGAATTTATACTGTAGGGAAGGACGTTTAATGAAACTCGAGTGTAAATATTCTAATATTTTTAGATATTGGATTTTTGGCTTTTATGAGCTGTAAGCTCTAATCCTCAAAATGAAAAAAAAAACTTTTGAAATGTTTTACTTTAACTGTAATGAATCTAGAATATCTGAAATTTTCAGAATTTAAAATAAGTTACAAACAAAAAATGAACTTTTTCATGATATTCAAATTTTTTTGAGATGCACCTGTAATAATTTTAAGGCAAGGTAAAAAATTATAAAAGTCATTTTCAAAAAAAAAAAAAAAAAAAAGAACTGAGTGCAGTGCATTATTCTCCACACATGATCTAAACGATCAGTGCAATCTAAATCCTACACACATTTAGTCAAAAAAGCTAATTGTCCACTTTCAAGGCATTGCGATTTCACCTTTTACTGCAGAAGCTGACAAGCACCCTTGTTGTTTGTGAACAGAAGCAGATAAGTGCATTTTAGTGAATCAGCACGCTGTACTCAGGTCAGGTAATAAGGCCGCTAGTCACTTTGAAAAGACCCGCTATAAGAGGAATTTCGTCAAAGCTGACTAAAAGTGATTGAGCATGGATAATTTTGACGAACTTGATGAAGCTGTGATAATCTTATTCAAGGTATAAAAGGACATTTTTCACGGAACCTTGCAAAAGCAGCATGTTACAGTGGTGAGGGAAAACTGCATGTAATCACAACCATACAGTCTATCATCACAACAACAACATTTGGCATCTACATTGTCAGCTGGTGAACTTTTCAATGAATTTTGTAAGTTACCTGTATTTGTTTAAGTTATTATTACTTAATCAAAACAACCCACCTACAGTGTGATTGATATTAGGCTACTTGTAATGCACAATATCAAATCGAATCAAAACAAAAACTTTTAACTAATTTAATTAAGCTCTGCTGCTACTGATAATAATGCAGTTATTGTTGATATTTAACTATGTTACTTCAGTACCTCTCATTTTACTTACCACTTTCTGTTCCAGTAAATACAGCCAGTGTCAGAATGAGATGACAGCTCAAGTGCTTTAGCGGTGACATTTTCACTCACAATGAATCCCTGCTGAATGTGATTTGCTTATGTTCACTGATGTCTAAGATGATTTCCACCAGTTACTTCAGGTATGTGTAAAGTGTTGCTAGGCAGCTTTCATTTGTCAACAAACACTGTCAAGTTAATAAATTTTAATTATTGTATTAGGGTGAATTCATGTGAAGTGGTCCGTTTAAACTTGATTGTACTGTGTTCAATGGGTTTACACTTTCAGAGCATAATAATGTTTTTTTAATTAATGGCACAGTATTTCTCTAAATAATAAAACAGTTTTGGTTGATGCAATATGACACTGGTTGGTGTGGCCACACCTCAAATGAGGATTGTGTCATGGTGAAAGGTAGAAAACCCTTTAACATAAGCTTATAAGTTATAAGGTATTATACACATATTATTGTGACAGTTCTGGTTTTATTCAATACTACCGTTAACAGAGTAAAATGCATAGAATTTTTGTTTTTTGTTTGTTTGTTTGTTTTCTTGTAAGGTGTTTAAATATTGCTTGCCCACTTTGGCTGAAAGTGTTAGAATAAGTGTGGGCTAATGGGATTCAGGTAATGTGGACCAACCTTTAACCTTCATTTTACCCAAATTCATTAAATAAATTGACATTCACTAGTTTTTTTTAAAGTTGACATGTATAATTTACAAACTAAATTAACTGAAATAGTTTAACACAACAAATGTTTTAAATGCACCACACCACCACACCACCACACCACCACCCCCCACCACCACCCCCTTTCTCTCAGAAAATTGTTAAAGTTGCAAATATTTTGGTACTCACATGTTATTTTATTTATTTATTTTTTGTTTGCATTGGAGCTCAAAAAACAGAGAAGAAGTCAAATCTGATACAGTTCCAAAATAACTGAAATCAGTCAGTTCCTGTATCCATGAGCGAGTTTCTTACACCTCTCTACTGGAATTTTGGACCACTCTTCTATTGTAAACTACTCCAGGTCATTCAGATTTGAAGGATGCCTTCTCCCAACTGCTATTTTGAGATCTCTCCACAGGGGTTTTATGGGACTCAGATCTGGACTCATTTCGGGCCAATTTAGGAGTCTCCACCGCTTTGTTTGTAACCATTTCTGAGTGCTTTTTAAAATGCGTTTCGGGTTATTGTCCTGCTGGAAGACCCATGACCTCTGGTGGAGATGCAGCTTTCTGACACTGGCCACTACATTGGGCCTCAAAATTCTTTGGTAATCATCAGATTTCATGATACCGTTCACAGAGTCAAGGCATCCAGTGCCAGAAGCAGCAAAGCAACCCCAAAACATCTTTGGACCTCCACCATGTTTGACTGTAGGGACTGTGTTTTTTCTTTGAAGGCCTCATTTCTTTTTCTGTAAACAGTGCCATTATGTCCTTTACCATAAAGCTCTACTTTTGTCTCATCTGTCCACAGTAGGTTCTCCCAGAAGTAGTGGGTTTGTCACATAAGTCACTTTTTGTGCAGTGGTGTCTTCCTGGGTCTCCTACAGTAGTGTCCCTTTTCATTCAGATGGCGATGGATAGTGCGAGCTG
The DNA here is from genome assembly GCF_022985175.1 of Labeo rohita. Taxonomy (NCBI): domain Eukaryota; kingdom Metazoa; phylum Chordata; class Actinopteri; order Cypriniformes; family Cyprinidae; genus Labeo; species Labeo rohita. The sequence goes on along the minus strand of NC_066876.1, from coordinate 7,515,834 downwards.
ACACTGTTGTACCTTGTGTCTGCAGATCAGCCTAAATTTGTTTGTAAGTTAATCAGGGTTCTTTATCCACCATTCGAACAATCCTTCGTTGTAATTTTTCATTAATTTTGCTCTTCTGTCCACATCCAGGGAGGTTAGCTACAGTGCCATGGGCTGTAAACCTCTTGATGATATTGCGCACAGTGGACACAGGAACATTAAGATCTCTGGAGATGGACTTGTAGCCTTGAGGTCATTCATGTTTTTACATATTTTTTCTCTCAAATCCACAGACAACTCTTTACACTTCTATCTTTTCTCCATGCTCAGTGTGACACACAACACAAAGGTTGAGTCAACTTTTCTCCATTTTAACTGGTTGCAAGTGTGATTACTATATTGCCCACACCTGTTACTCGCCACAGGTGTGTCTAAATACAAATTACAGGAGCATCACATGCTTGAAAAGAAATTATTTCTTACAATTTTGACAAGGTGCAAATAATTTTGTTAAAACAACTGCTAAAAAAATCTGATATATAATTAGCTCTTCTACAGTTAAATCAACCAAACTAATTTCTGCCAATGAATTTACCAAAAGCACTGAGGTGTTTAGAAATGTGGTTGGATGAGATCTGAGGAAAAAAAAAAAAAAAAAAACAATATTCCAGTAAGACAAGTAAGAGAAATATAATTCCTTGGAACAAGGAAATAGGAGTCAGAACAAGGAACTAAAATATAGTGCTCATTGTTTTTAATGACAAGAAGTTCCTGAAAAACATTTTTTGGTGTGTCTACAACGTTAGATTATACTAGCTTCACTTTTTACATGTGTTTGAGACATAGCATGCTGAAGACATCCCTGGTTAAAGCCTGTAAATGCAATAAGAACAGCTAAAGTTCAAACTGACACTGACTCATATGAAGTATGAGTAATATTTATTGACAACTCCTCTTGTCTTTCAGGGATCTCATCTCAGCAAACACAGTACGTTGTAAAAATGTTGCCAGTTTTGTATTTTTGTAGGTTTTCTAAAATTAATTTCATAACCAAACAGAGCATTTATTTAATTAGCTTACAAGCTGTCTCATATATAAGGTCTGAGATAAAATTTTATAGTTTTATAATTTTAACCTTTTAGTTATTTTAAATTTAACTGCTTAACAGGATAAACTATACTGTTAATGGCTTAGTTTTTGGTTGAAAATGAGTACAGGACCTCCTTTATAGTTGGGTGAAGGAGTTGGGTATATGTTACACAGTAACATATTTTACCCCGGAGGGGGGTCATCCGGCAGCCACAATGCAGATGCCCCAGGGCTAACACAGTAACATATTTTCAAATGCAAAAAAAAAAAAAAAAATAGTAATAAATAGTAATAGTAAAAAAATATAATAGTATTTTAACCAATAAAACATCAACATCTGATCTTCTGTAATTCTCAGTAACAGCAGGTGTTCATCACTAATGCACAGTCAACATTTAATTAGTCAATTATCTCATTAAATTTAATTCTTTGAGGAGTTGGGATTTGAGACTTGGGAGACTTGCTTGTGATTTGAAAGTCCCACCTCCGCCTCTTACAGAAACAAAGTCAATCTAGGATGCGTTTCCCAAAAGCAACTATGGTCGCAAGTTCTGTCAATACCAATAGAGTTTCAATGGACCTTACCACCATAGTTAGCTAACGATGCTTTAGGGAAACACACTCCTGGTTAGTAATAAGTGAAGCTGGCGCTGCTGTTTGTGGAGTTGTTTAATCCTCCTCTGCTGAGATCTTCAGAGATTTAATGTCTTTTATCTTCAGTTGATTTCATGTAAGGCTGTGGCTTCAGTCAGTTGTTGTGTTTTGTTTTCTTCTTTCCTTCAGTGATTCTGCTTGTTAATTGGCTTATTAAGGCTGAAATGACTCCATATTTAATATACACGGATTTGGGACTCAGATAAGGTCCAGTTGAGGTTTATTTCTTTGCTCTTGGCTGACATATGGCCTTGCTATGGCCAGCTTTTGGCCCAGATCTGGCAAACAGGAACGGTCCACCCAAGTGCCATCATTCCACATTACATGTGGGCCAGATCATCATTCCACATGTGCCAGATGTGGGCCGGATTTGGGCAGACACTATGTTGCTATCTGGGCTAGCTGCAGCTCTTCTGTGTAGGGAGAAAAACATAATAAAATAACATAGGAAGGAATAAAATAAATAGTCCTAAACAAAATTGATTTCACAATTATTGCACATATTTGAAAAGAACCCCCCCAAAAACTTTAATACCTTAATTTAGTAAAAATGAATTGCATTTAATTTATTGCATTCCAGGTGCTTTTAAATAACTTTTTTACTATAACTTTTACGGGTAGTTTGAATGTTAAGCATTGTCATGAATTCATTGTATTCTCATTTGTAAAATACAAACTAATTGTTTATAGGCTAACCTGATCTCATGAAAGTGCGTATAAAACAATTTTGTGTTTATTTTGCATAACAGGCCTTTAATATATGCAGAAATTGACCTTGGCATGCATATGAAATGTATATCAAGGCTTATTCCTCACGGTGCGTCTTCTTTTTTTTTTAAGGAGGTGATGTTAGCGCATCTCAAGCTTGGTTATCTTACAGCGCGCGATATGCGTGGGCGTGATCACATAACAGGTGAGCTCAGACTCGCGTTGGTTTAATTTACGGATTATTTTATCAGAGAATATTTGTTTGACTTAATTTAATGATAGACACTTCAAGACTTAATTTAATGATAGACACTTCAAGCTTTCTTTATACTGTATTTCTCATGCCATTTTCGTTCATTTTAGTAACTCGTTTCAGGAAGATTCACAGAGATTGAGAATGCAGAAAACACATTTGTTTTCTTTATTTTACAAACCCCCCCCCAAAAAAAGAAAGTTTGTTGATATTGGGAGTGTATACAAAAATACTTATGTAATTGTAATTGTAATTGTTCAGTCAATATTTAATAAAAGAACTTTCTCTTTGTTCTGTATTTTTTTAGGGTTTATAACTTGAAAAGTAAACTTGAAAGTAACTTGAAAGTAAAGTAATTAGTAATCTGATTACTTTTTAAATGCAGCAATCAGTAATGTAATTAAATTACCATTTTAAATAAAATAATTAGTAATTTGTAGTGGATTACTTGTTTTGAGTAACTTATCCAACACTGGTCATAACTATGAAATGTGAGTTTTTTAACTGGTGGCGGTGCTGTAGAGTTAGTCCTAGGGACCCAAAATTTGGTCAGGGTTCTATTGAGAATGACATTAAAGGAGAAGTCCACTTCCAGAACAACAATTTACTTACCCCCCCGTCATCTAAGATATTCATGTCTTTCTTTCTTCAGTCGTAAAGAACGTAAAGACTTCAAACAATCCCAAATGCAGTTGTAAACGATCCCAGCCGAAGAAGAAGGGTCTCATCTAGCGAAATGATCGGTTATTTTCATTTTTAAAAATACAATTTATGTACTTTTTAATGCCAAACGCTCATCTTGTCTCACTCTGCTTGGACTGTTTTTGTTCCAATTCATGACAGTTAGGGTATGTCGAAAAACTCCATCTCATGTTCTCCCTCAAGTTCGAAATCGTCCTATATCGTCCTATTTTACCTTTTTTGTTAAGGGTGTTTGATCTTCTTTGCATCTTTACTTTGCAAAGACTGTGTCGGTACTTCTGCAGTGATGTAGTATGATTTTAAAATGATTTTTAAAGTCGAGGGAGAAAATACGACTGGAGTTTTTTGACATACCCTAACTGTCTTGAGTCAGAATACACAGAGAACGAGCATTTGAGATTAAAAGTATTTTTTAAAAATGAAAATAACCGATCGTTTCACTAGATAAGACCCTTCTTCCTCGGCTGGGATTGTTTACAACCGCATTCGGGATCATTTGAAGCCACATTTAAACTGCATTTTGGAAGTTCAAAATCAGGGCACCATATCAGTCCATTATATGGAGAAAAATGCAGAAATGTTTCCTCAAAAAAACATAATTTCTTTACGACTGAAGAAAGAAAGACATGAACATCTTGGATGACAAGGGGGTGAGTACATTATATGTGAATCTTTGTTTTGGAAGTGGACTTCTCCTTTAACAAGTGTGACAATTTTCATAATTTCCTATGCATCGATTCATATGGCTGCCATAGACTCCCATTCAGGAAGAAGAAGAAATATAGCTGCAAGCGGCCACTGTCACGAGCCGGGTTTGACTCTAGTTGTCTATTCTTTTCTATGTCTTACGCGTCTATCCTAGACTCAGCTGTCCGCTCACGCTGATTGGGAGGGCACCTGTTCCCTCTTTACACTGATTTTCCTGTCCATTTCTCTCTGCATGTTCCTAGGCTTTTCGCCAGATTATTGGGCTTTACTACCTGTCTGCTAGCGATTGTTAAAACTCAGTTTTTCTGTCGCAGAGTTCACAGTCAAGCAGTAAAAAAAATATAAAACATTTGTTTCTATACATTCATTTTATCAACAGCAAGAACAAGTACAAACATTCTAGAGCTCTAATTCTCCTTTATTCATAAAATAAAGTCCGGTTTATATATTTATGTAAAGTTCAATTCATTTTAATAGATTACAATTACTACATACAGCGATAAGGTGTGAGGTTAATTATTATTATTATTATTATTATTATTATTTTGCACATTAATGTAATAAATCATTTACATTTACATACAGATATTTATTCATTTAGATGATTTTGTCTAAATCAGTTTTAATTCCACTATAATAGACTATTCAATTTTAATTTATTTTACTGTAAATAATGAATTTTTGATTACGTCAAGTCATTTATTTATACAGTGCTTTGTACAATACAGATTGTTTCAAATCAGCTTTACAGTGATAACATGAAAATTATGCAACAAAGTTTATTTTCGGGTGTATAGCAGCTCTAAAAGAAAAGAGTGTCATTGTCCAGTTTAACCTGTTTAATCCCAAATTTTTCCCAGACATGAAAATATCCAAATGATGTGTCATAAGTAACCCTTTGAAATAATCTTAATTTGTCTTCAGAACACAATTTAAGATATTTTGGATGAAAACCGGGAGGTTAGTGACTGTCCCACTGACGGCCAAGTTACGGCCTTCGGATCTCGTTCACCGTTGATCGACCCACGCCTGCTGCACGGACTATCCCCACGTCTTGCCTTTGCTACTCTTGTTTGCTGTTGTTCCAACCCTGCCTGTTTTCACCATGTTTCTGTCTCATTCGAATAAAAGCTTGCAAATGGATCTGCTCGCCTCTCGTCTCCCTCCCCACGTTACAGAATACTCGGACCGAGCAAAACGTGGGGATAGTCTGTGCAGCAGGCGTGGGTCGATCAACAGCGAACAAGATCCGAAGGGGGAAAGACAAAGGGGTATTCCGTGCAATGAGCGGGAAGTCCAAAAGGCAGGCGGTGAGACAGATGAAACGAGATGACCAGGTGAGAAAGCTAAAGCTGCGTACGCTGTTCAGTGTCAGCCAAACCACATGGATACGTCTTCTATGTTCTTTACGCTTTGATTTGAACAAAAACAGTGTATCCTTGTGGTGTGGCTGAAACAGAACAGCGTACGCAGTTTGCGTCCAGCAGGTATTCTCCAAAATCTCCAACATTTTGTAAAATACAACATAAAATTTTTATATTAGTGCTACCAGTATTACAACATAAACATTAATTTAGTGCAATATTTTGTTATTGCAACATTTTAATGTAATTTTCACTAACAACTGCAATTTGATTTATATTGTATACCAGGGGTGGCGAACTCCGGTCCTGGAGAGCCGCAGCCCTGCAGAGTTCAGCTTCAACCCTAATTAAAACTCACCTGCATGTAGCTTTCTAGTAACCCTTCAGACCTTGATTAGCTTGTTCAAGTGTGTATTGTGACCATAAACATGCTCATTTATTCTATGACCATGCAAAATCAACAAATATATGTGAACTCTTGTAATTATACTAGACACCTTAAAGATAATGTGTACTAAAATTCTTTGTCATATCTTTTGTTAACATACTTTACTAGCATTTCATTTTGAAGCTTTGATGCAACCATCTTCTTCTCAAGGTGCAAACAGGAAATAACCTGCTCTGGTCATGTGACAATTTGCACTAATCATGTGAAACTGGACATATTTAATTGAGACCCTTTATTTTTTCCATATATACAGGAAGTACACTAAAACATCAGTAAGGTTTTTAAAGCTTTATACATGAAAACCTTTTTTTATTATTGTGACTGATGGGATTAAATGGGATAAGTAAGTTTTGTATTGATTCATTTCTGCTGTAAAAATTAGTTATAAATATAATAAATGTTTCTATACAGCAGCACTAGAGAAAATAGTGATGTCGTCGTCCAGCTCAGTTCAGTGTCCAAACTGAATATTAAGTGTCCCCAACACTGCCATAGCTTATTAACCTCAGTAAAAAAACGAACAAACAAACAAACAAACAAACAAACAAACAAAAAAAAAAACACATCTTAAAACAATTATGCAAAACCTTTATTAACCATTTTCCATTATATTCATGGAGAACAAAATGACCAATTATATGTTGTGCATACTTCCAACGAAAATGCTCAAATGTTCTGGTTTTCAGATGTTTGCTGAGGTTACAAGCTACCACAGAGTCAGACAGCTCTAAAATGGAGGTTTTATTTTATTTTATTCATTTATGATTCTAATGTCCATAATATCTGAACGTAATGTAAGCATTCATTTTTGAGGGCAGCATGGTGTTTGAGAGAGGCGAGTTTATGAAAGAAGTGACTGACAAATGAGGAGAACAGAAGCAATTAAACCAGGGCTGCCTTATATACTACTACTACTACTAATAATAATAATTAATAATAAAGATAATAGAAAGTATTAAGTCATATGGTTAACATGTTTTAATTTGTATATGTAATTAATTTTGCATTTAAATCCAGAAAGTAACAACACTCAAAGGAAACTACATGTGATAGTGCTTTGAATTATTATGGAGAAAAGAAAAGAAAAGAAAAGAAAAGAAAAGAAAAGAAAAGAAAAGAAAAGAAAAGAAAAGAAAAGATGCTACTACAGATTTGATCCAGGTTTATGCACATATGTATTTATACACCAACAATGCTACCTGCCATGAATGACACACATAAGTGAGCTATGGCATTGTTTTCAAAGCTCAGTTACAATACATTTAATAGATATTTTCAATCTTTCCATAGCTCAATCGTCAGTTGCAGTTCTTTCCTTTAATGAAGAAGAAAGTTCCAGCAGCAACTCCCAGCAGCCCCAGAACCAGACCTACTCCACACAATACTGCTGGACCAACATTTGGGAGGGCAATATCAACATCTGGAAAATACATGCAAATGCATGAATATGTAAAAAAAAACTTAGACATGCTAGTATTTAAAAAAAAAATGTTTTTAAGCCAGTTATTTATATATTTTGCTGTACTGTAGTGTGTCAGTATATCAGTTTACATTTCCTTTTTGCCATTAATTGTAATAATCCTGATATTTGTATGCACAACAGCTTGTGTAAAAGTGTAAAAGTGTGTAAAATTGCCGTAAACTAAGAATGCGTTCAAATCTAATGTCATAATTAGATTTTGTTTATCAATTAACTTTAATTGACTAAATTAAATCAATATCTGGTGTGACCACTCTTTGTGTTTACAACAGCTTTTGTCCAGGTACACCTGCACATAGTATTTCAGCTCGCTTTGCAGGTAGATTCTTCTGGATTCAGTACTGAGATCAAATCTTCATGTGGAGCATACCTCCTGCTGTCCAACTCCTTGTGCATATAAAAATCTCACTGGATTATAACAATTAACCAAAAGGAATGTTAGGAAATGTAAAAAGATATTTCTTCTGACAGTGACACACTATAGAAAAACATATAAATAACTGGCTTAAAGGAGAAGTCCACTTCCAAAACAAAGATTTACATATAATGTACTCACCCCTTGTCATCCAAGATGTTCATGTCTTTCTTTTTTATGTTTTTTTTTTTTTTTTTTTGAAAAAATTTCAGCATTTTTCTCCATATAATGGACTGATATGGTGCCCTGATTTTAAACTTCCAAAATGCAGTTTAAATGCGGCTTCGAGCGATCCCAAATGCGGTTGTATACGATGCCAGCCGAGAAAGAAGCTTATCTAGTGTAATGATCGGTTATTTTAGTAAAAATAATACAATTTATATACTTTTTAATGCCAAACACTTGTCTTGTCTTACTGTGCCTGGACTGTTTTTGTTCCGGTTCATGACAGTTAGTGTATGTCGAAAAACTCCCATCTCATGTTCTCCCTCAACTTCAAAATCATCCTATATCGCTGTTTTACCTTTTTTGTTAAGGGTGTTTGATCTTCTTTGTATGTTTACTTTGCAAAGACTGGGTCGGTACCTCTGCAGCGATGTAAGATGATTTTGAAATGACTTTGAAGTTAAGTTTTATGACATACCCTAACTGTCTTGAGTCAGAATATATAGAGTTCAGGGAGAGCAAGACAAGACAAGTGTTTGAGATTAAAAAATGTATATAAATTGTATTATTTTTATGAAAATAACTGATCGTTTCACTAGATAAGACCCTTTTTCCTAGGCTGGAATTGTTTACAACTGCATTTGGGATCGTTTGAAGCTGCATTTAAACTGCATTTTGGAAGTTCAGAATTGGGGCCCCATACTAGTCCATTATATGGAGAAAAATTGCAGAAATGTTTTCCTCAAAAAACATAATTTCTTTACGACTGAAGACAGAAAGACAATGAACATCTTGGATGACAAGGGGGTGAGTACATTATGAATCTATGTTTTGGAATGTTTGGAACTTCTCCTTTAAAACCATTTGTGTGTGCTTATACAGCTATCTTTGTGAGGACCGGTTTGCGCTTCAGACAATCTAAGTGACGACGAAGACAGTAAAGTGAGCACACTTTGGCTGGTCTTGACTTTCCGAGACCCTTTTAAAGGCCTGTTTTAGGGTTCAGGTTATAATTGGGTAAAGGTTAGGTTTAGGGTAAAGTTTTGAATGAGGCACTTAGTTCTGATGGGTAGAGTTAGGGTAAGGAGTTAGAGAATGCATTGTGTCAGTGAATGTCCTCACAAAGATACCTGCACAGGGTTGTGTGTGTGTGAATACTAACAGTATTGTATATCTACTGAAATCTAATGTCCATTTACTCTTTGAAAATTACTCTCACCCCATATTTTGGTCTGAGGTTTGCCCTGGAGGGCTCTGTGGTGCACAGTACAGCCGTAAACATCTCCTATAATGGGTGTAAATTTAATAGCGGAGAAGATGTTGAAGGTACCATCTGACTTTGGACGGTATTGGCTAAAGTTGATGCCTTCTGTCAAATTAACATTATTCTTAGTCCATGAGATGCTGACAGTTGGAGGATAGAAGCCAGTCACATGACAGATGAGGGTGTTCTTAACACCCAGATGTACATCATCCTTTGGATAGATGGAAGTCTGGGGAGCATCTAGAAACAAATAACTTTATTAATTAATTCTTTAGTTTGTTATATAATAATAATTACTAATAATGGCATTGAATACATGTTTTAAGATTATATTTTATTTATTTCCAAACAGATTAAATAGTCACACTGTGGTGAATTCTTATATTATTGTTCTCTTTGTCAGGGGTTTATAAAGAGGTCCATCAATAAGAAAAATGAGTCAAAATAATGAACATAAAACTGATGTTAATCTCACAATAGATTCTATTCTATTTACTGCTCCACTTCACATTGTCCAATGAAATTTTAGCTTGTTGTGCCACATCATGATTGGTTGATGTATTTTACATGACATATGGGCATCAATGAAATAATAATATGTTTAAACAAATAATATGTTTAAAAATGTAATAAGTAGATTTTAATGGAATCAGCACAAATGATCACTGAGAGAGCCATATAGTAGCCTACACGGTTTACAGTTTTTGATTACTTTTGTGAACAGTGTGGTCACAAATTATTAATATGAAACTTATGACAACATTTGCTGGTACAAGAATTGCAAACTCTGCCGGAGAAAGGGATCATGTTCCCTCTCAAAAAGTCAGGCTATTACAGACAAGTATTTTCTGGTTCCCAAAAAAGATGGGGGGATATGTCCAATTTTAGACCTACATCTGAGGTGTTGTCTCAGAACATACAAGTTCAAAATGCTGACAGACAAATTGATTGTGTCTCAAATTCAACACACAGATTGGTCTGTCACAGTCAACTTAAGCATGCATATTTTCACGCAGAAATTCTGCCACATTACAAGAAGTTCCTGAGGTTCACTTTCGGGGGAGAAACTTATCAATTTCGGGTTCATCCATTGCATGGATGCAGTACTGGCTTTATTGCAACTCCAGTCATCTGTATTTTAAATTACAAAGTCGATTGGCTACTGTTCTACAGCTAATCATTGAGTTGGCCAGAGATTCATTTGAACAAGCCATATAACATCAACTCTGCAATGGATACTAATATCCATAATATAGTGAAAACATTATTTATTAGCACAAGATCGACAGTTTAAGACATTAACTTGTAAGCACAAAACACAGGATACTTCTACTAAGACATATAAACTAATCTTACACACAAGCACACACATTTGTACATTCACACATGTTGCAGAAAGAGAGAGAGTGGGGAAAGAAAGAGTATATATATAAGAGTATATAAATCCCAAGTTTATAGCAATATATGCAATTGCTTAGACCTGAACAACCATCAATCATCTAATTAACCCTTGCCTTGAGTTTCTCAACAGGGCTATTAAAATTTATATTAAATGCACCAGTTCAGCTAGAATCTGGAGGTTGTACTTGTGTTGCCATTGTGTTAAGGAAATTCTTTTGTTGTCATGTCCTTGCAGAAAAGGGAGTTTCCCAAGGTTGCTGATTGGCTGGAAGTTCTGTGGTTGTTCAATGTGATGACTTGGGCGTTGGCTAAAGAATGGAATGCATGCTAGCTGAAGTTTTGAGGTGGGCACGAAGTCTGAGGCATGGCTTAGTGGCAAAACAACTCTTGTTGGAGGGATTGGCATGGTAATGTACATGACAGTGTAAATGTATTTAGTCTTGGCAGAATAGATCTGCTGCACTGCTGTGGTAGAGCAAGTACCGAGACTTGCTACTGCTAATACATCCACAGCATGCTGCTGTGAGCATGTAAGATATATTGCTGCTGCACATATAACATATATGAATAACCCCCATAGAATACATGAATCACCTCGTAGCAGATCTATACAGGCAGAGCTGGGGAAGGTGGAGGGTTTCTGAAACATGCTGCAAAACAGCTAGCACTAGCCATATATTTGAATATTGAGCAGTAAGCTCATTGGCTACTGATACAGGAGAGAACCAATCAGCTGTGCCATATGATAATAATGTCATTAGGTCAGATTGAGTTAGACCTATCAGAATTGCGCCATCTAGAGTTTCATGCCAAAACTCTGTATTTAGAACACGAAACTCTCAATGGAAAGAAAGGATTTAAGTAATAAACAGAAATTTGACAATATCCTCATGTTGTTTTTTTGAGGAGTAGCTGGCATGCAAGCCAGAGAGTGCTCAAAGAATGCAAAAAGCAGCGGCAAAAATGATGGCAAAAACATGGCAAAGAGCCCAAACTAAAAGCTAAAATTTATGGTCTCCTTAGTTTTTAAACTTGCCTGTTGGACATATCCCAAATGGTGTCTTGACTAATTAGATGTAGTCTTAGCTTGGGATATTGCTATGTTTCTCCTCCCAATACATAAATCAATATTTTGGACAGATTATGACGTTGTCTGGTTATCCTGGGCCTCTTTTTTGGGCTGTGTTTCAACACTTCTAATCAAATCTTCAGTTGTCTGATTCACTCTGATACTCTACAAATGCTTCCTTGACAGGCTGGGGAGCTGTCTCCAAGGGATCTGGAGAAGCCGTCATCTTGAATGGCACATCAGTTGTCTCAAAGTGATGGTTGTATTTCTGGCCCCGAAGTATTTTCTCCGGCGGTTAAGAGGCTTCCATGTCCAAGTGTGGGTGGACAACACTGCGGTAGTCGCTTATATAAATCATCAAAGTGGACTGCGTTTGCTCTGCTTTAACAAAGCAGAAGTGAACTCCTTCACTTCACAGGAAACAGCACAATGTCCCCTTTACTTCTCGCTGATTCCTTCACCTCCCCGGTCTGGATGCCATGGCACATGCATGACCCAGAATGCATTTTTATGCATTTCCACCAATCGTTCTGCTCCCGGAAGTCCTGGCCAAGGTCTGTCAACATAGGTCTTGCCTCTTGCTGATAAAGCTGCGTTGACTGAGCAGAGTTTGGTTCTCAGATAAAGGGCCTCACTTATAAAAGATTCCGCAGAAACCATCCTAAATTTAATCTTATGATCATATCTCAAATATGTGTACAGATTCAAGAACTAACACGCCAGTGTTAATTTTGACAGCAAATTTTAATTTAGTCTTAGTCATAGTCTTTTGACTAAATTGCCATTTAGTTTTAGTCATATTTTAGTCATCTGAATTGTTTTAGTTTTAGTCTAGTTTTAGTCAACTAAATCTACAGTATATTTAATTGGCTAAAATTTAATGAGCTTAGTTACAGTTTAATGCATTTATTAAGCATTTCTCTAAAATTACGGAACTCATTGTATAGGTTTGATATTAAGGTTTTATCATGATAGACAGATTTAACTGCTGTTATTTTCCCCATATTCCCAATGGATCCCCTCACCACAAAATTCAGCTCCCTCACCTGCAAAGACCTTTACCTATTGGAGTATGTACTGCCTCTTTGACCTCCCAGACACCAGTGGACTGAACTAAAGGGAAGCGATCATCCGGTGTCTGGAGAGCGTCTGTCTCCAATCCAGAACACAGTCAGACCCAGTGCTCAGCCCACCAACTCCCCACTGGGCAGAGAGCGCATGCCGAGCCCACCGATGATGGAGAGCCCAAGCCCACTGTGACAGACGAGCCATCACCACATACAGCTGAGGATTGCTACAGAGCCAGAGCTGCATGTGTTGTCAGACCAGATGTAAGAGCTGGCAACAATGCCTGCCATGAGGGAGAAAGCTATGGACAGCGAGATCGCGGAGAGGAGCTCTGCCTACTGCACCATGGCTGTGGTTGAGCTGATTTTGGATCTGGGACTGAGAAATTCCAAGCGTGAGCTTGTGGATTTTAATGCTGACCTGCCCCATCCCCTCCCTCTCTGGTAGGAGCCCTCTGTCACTCCTATTTCCCCATTCTACCCAGAAAGGGTTCCTGTTCCTGAGTTTGGACCAGAGAGGGCTCCAGTTCTTGAATACAACCCAGAGAGGGCTCCTGTTTTCCTGTACAGCCCAGAAAGGGCTCCTATTTCCCCATACAGCCCAGAGAGGGCTCATGTTTCCAAGTCCAGCCCAAAGAGAAACTTCGTTCCCAAGTCCAGTCAAGAGAGGGCTTCCGTTCCCAAGGGCAGCCCTGAGAGCCTGGAGGCTCCACCTTGGTTGGCCATTGACCATCCTATGCCTCGGGACTCCACTCCTCAGGCTGCACCTTGTCCCTTCGTCCTTCTGGCTCCATCAGGCTTATCCATCTGCTCGTCTCCACCTTGGTCCTCTGTCACTCCGGCTCCACCACGGTCTTCCAGATCCAAGCCTCCGCATCAGTCGCCGCAACCATCTCTTTCACCTCGGCCCTCCGGATCCTCCTTGTTACCCTGGCTCATTGGCTCTCTGCCTTGGACTCCTCTGCCACCTGGAGTCGTCAGCCCTTCCTCCTCCATGGCTCCACCGTGGGTCTTCATTACGGCTGTGGCCTGGGTCCCACCTGGCACTGACTGCTCCAAGTCCCTCCTGTTGTCTCCCTGGCTCCTCCCTCCGTCTGATCTGCTGTGGCTCCTCCTTTTTTCTCCTTGGTTCCTTCCTCCATCATCTCCAACCTGGATTCTGTTCGTCGTCCTCCTCTTGGATATCCGTCTTCCTCCTGAGCCTCCTCACAAGTCTCCCTATGTTGTTTCTATGGCACCAGGACGCACCTTCCGGGAGGGAGGGTGATATGTCAGGATTATGGACCTGTTTTGTTGTGTTTTCTCTCCATATGTGCTCCCCGTGACCTAGTTTTTCCATTGTCTATTAGTTATTGGTTTCAGTTGTGTCTTGTTGTCCCCTCGTTAAGTTGATTATTTAAAGAATGTTTTGTTTTTGGTTTCCTGGTCCAGTGTCTAACGTCTACCTCTGTGCTACATGTGTTCCTGCCTGCTCTGTTTTTCCCTGTTTGGATTATTAAAGACTCTCGTTTTGTGTTATCTCCTCATCACGTCTCTAAGTTCCACAGCATAGCAAAGTGTGCCACTGTGATACACAGCATGACTTTATATTAAAATTAAATGAGACCACTTCTCATAAAGAAACAAGAGCATGGACTTTTTTTCAATTAAATGCCAATGGTTATATAGGCTAATTAAGCATTTGTGACTATAAGTTGTTTACCACATTCTTCATTCTTTCAAGCAGACAAATTTAGTTATATAAATACATTTAGATTAATCTTTATTTAGGCTACTAATGTCACAACTACGTGTGAAGGATAAGCATGAAGACAAAGCTCAATGAAATCAAAAGTCTTTATTGTATTCCAAACGGGTAAATCACAAGCAGGGCAGGAATACATGTACACATAGACTAGACCAGATGACAAACACTGAACTGAAACCAACTTATAAAGACAGGTGATTACAATAAACTTAATAAAGACACAGATGATGCAAGGTTAACTAATAATGACATAATTAGGGCAGGAACAGGAAAACTATATATGGGCACATGAGGGAAAAACCAATACAAATAGTCCGGGGGTGTGACAGTTCTCCCCCCTCCCGGAAAGCGTGACCTTGCGGCATAGAAAAACAAAAAAAGAGGGACTGACAGAGGTTTAGAAAATAAGCATGATTTCTGTACAGTGACTGGGAGGGGACATGTTTGGTTAACTTAATTTTGTCATGGCCACAACATATTAACTCTTGGAACGTCATATTATGTCGTGGCCATGAGATCAATTTGCTGAGGTAACGAAATGATTATGTTGCGGCCACGGGTTGTGAATTTGTAGCCTCAAGATGCTATGTTGAGGGCCTACAAGAAATCATTTTCATCCATCCCAAAGTCCCACACGTCCAAAATGTTACAGTTTTTCATTGGCATATCTCTTTGACTATTGCATCTTTGAGGCTATATTTAGTATTAGTAAAATAATTTCTAATTCCTATCAGCTGAATAAGGCTGAGAGGAAACTAGAGAGCAAATAATGTGAGGAGATGGCTTTTTGTTTGTTTGTATTTTATTTACAACATAATATGGATATACATTTACATTAGGGGTGGGAATCTTTAGGTACCTGACGATTCGATTCATATCGATTCTTGGGGTTATGATTCGATTAAAATAGATTCACAATTTTTCGATTTTTTAATCATGATTCACAGTTTTTCATCACACTTTTTTGTGCACAATGGACATCAAATGCACCAGTATTTTGATACAAAATCACACCAACGTCTATAGTATGGGTAGTCCTGACTCAAGAAAAGCTCAAGTGTTTTTCTATTAACTTTTAGCTTCCTAATAAATCAAAAATACTTTTCACTTCCCAATCCCATTGGGGGTATGCCAGAATCCGAAAACCATGTTCAGAAAGGAAATGACTTGTATTATGGAACCCCTAAATGAAATAAATATGAGATGGGAGGCAATATATATATATATTTCATTCTTCCTCTCAGAATTATATTGTTGGGGAATTATACTGTATATAAATTGTGTGCAACAGGGAGCCTTATTAATATGCTCGCTTTTTACTTTCATTTTCAAGATTTGAGATCGCACATACTCTACAACGAAGCGGCAGTACTTACCACACATTTTACAAGATTAGATGTTTGTCAGTGGTGCTCAGGATCTGCAAATCATTTGCCATCGTCATCTCTACTTAATCTGTTTATGTGGTAAGTGAAATTTTATGTAATGTAATGTAACAGGCAACCGCTAGCAGGCAGCAAACCTTGTCCCTTTAGTGTGTGTGTAGAATGTGTTGTTCATTTTCCATGCCTTTGCAAATACGGATTTGGGCACATCCCTACTTCCCATTATAACAAAAGATCAATAATTACTTGCCCTTGCTGAAAATGGGGCGGGATGTGTTTTCTTTCTCCATTGCTTTTGCTGTTTTGTTCTGACAACATCATGTTATTATTATAATGCCTAGGCTATTATTATTATATTAACTAGAAAATCGATTTTTGAAATTTGTGAATCGATGCAAATTGCTAGAAGACTGAATCGCTATTGAAATGTGAATTGATTTTTCCCCCACCCCTAATTTACATATATGACATATAGGCCTATAATTTTTGCACATTATTAAGCACACTGATCTAAACACAAAGACTTGAACAGTTACACACCTTTGTGCCATTCGTGAAACAGTTCCTGTCAGTACCCGTCAATTCCAAAGTGTTTGCTTTTTCAATTTACTGTTCATGCAGAAACTTGCTGATGTTGGTAGACTACAGCAGTTTGCAGAGACTTTAATGTTTTAAGTTTGAAGAGTGTGAAAGTTTAGGTCAGCAGTATTCATCAGTGGCATCTGGTCCTTGTAAAAAACAACAAAACAACTGTATACATGCTGATATCAGAAGCAACCAGGGCTGTATGATTTGGGGGACAAAAATATAATTGTGATTTTTCTGGTTAAATTGTGATTTAAATTTCACAAAAAAATATAAAGAACACCTACTTGTAGGGCTGCATAAAATAAAATAATAATAATAATAATAATAATAATTAAAGCTGCAATCAGTGCTGAAAGGGCCTTTGCACCTGAGCTCACCGCCACCTGGTGGCTTTAGGAAAACGGCGAACTCTCCAAGTATGTATAAGTGCAGATCGGAGATCTCCAAATGGAGGCAGGAACTCCAAAAGTGGGCATAACCTCCAACATAGGGCAGGGTCTCGTCACGCAAAGACTTCAGCCAATTGTTATTACAAACGGGAATCCCCGCGAGTTCCCCGCACAGCACAGGGGAAAGGGTTTACTCTATGGCAGGGGTCACCAGACTCAGTCCTGGAGGGCCGGTGTCCCTGCAGAGTTTAGCTCCAACCCTAATCAAACACACTTGAACCAGCTAATCAAGGTATACTTGAAACTTCCAGGCAGGTGTGTTGAGGAAAGTTGGAGGTAAACTCTTCAGGAGACCGGCCCTCTAGGAACAAGTTTGGTGCTTAAGTTTGGTACAACCCCTGCTCTGTGGCTTTGTTTTAAGAAACGGGGGCATCCTGGGACTTGAAATTCGCAGGGTAGGAGGGTGTAGTGACGCTGAGTGTAATTAAAAAGGTCCTATTATCCAGTGAGGTCCGTTTGGGGAGTTACGGAACGGCCCGGCGATCTCATATCACATAATTTTATTAACTGTTTACCCACCACGCTGTTCAGCGTCAATCCCACCATGCGGTCAGTTTCACTGGTTAAGGTTAGGGTCAGTTGTGGGGTAGGTTTAGGGGTTAGCACTGTTTGTAGCATAGTGTAGGAAATCAACACTGTGATTGACACAACCAATAAAACCTTTAGAATCAGCTGTGGGGCGGAGTTTGCGCTGAGGTGGATTGATGGAAAAAATTGTGCATGCGTGTCATGTGCCTGTCTGTAAATAGGAGGAACCCACACTCTATTTTGGAGCTCCCACCCCGTTTTGGAGTTCCCACCCCACTTGGAGATCTCCAGGCTGCAGTTATACCCTTCTCTTTAAATTGGTAAATAGAGGAGGAATATGTATGTGCCAAACTTCCTGCTGCCAGCTGGATAAGACCCTAGAGCTATTTGAAGCTGAACTGAAAATGCATTTTGGACCTTCAACCCATTGGTCCTGTTCAAGTCCACTATATGGAGAAAAATCCTGGAATGATTTTTTTTTTCTCAAAAACTTTAATTTCTTTTCGACTGAAGAAAGATAGAAATGGGCATCTTCGATGACATGGGAGTGAGTAAATTATCAGGAAATTTTTATTCTGGAAGTGAACTAAATCCTTTAAGTACAAATAAAAGTCTGACAATGCTAAATGTTCAGTGTTCTGATAATACACACAAATAAGCATTCACTTGACTGGAAAGAAAGTGAGGATTCGTTTTTCACATAGATTATGTGTTTCTTTGAAAGCAATACGAGCTCCGGCACAGAGCTTCATGAGAAATTGTGCTGCATACTCAATACCTGCTTTGAAGCTTCAGTGTCATATGTAACATGACTTCTCATGTCTGTGTGGCAAGTATTCACTGAGTTTAGTTCATTTTTTAAATGCGTTTTAGAAGATAATTCATGGAGAGTGAGATGGCAGAAAGCCCACCCTGTTTGTTTTCTCTATTTTACAAAAGCACAATGTTTTGTTGTTATTGTGTATACACAAATAAAAGTAGACACCTAACAGTTTTGAATGATGTAGGCTATAACAATCAAATATTTTGAATCTTTTTTGCACTGATAAAAACAGTGTGATCTAATAAAGTATGGGAGAAAAAAACTATTTTCATTTTTTATGTTCATGAGAAGGGTTGAAAATATGATCAATAAACAGTTTCTTTATTTTACTACTCTGAAGACAAAAACAAGAAAACAAATTATCTAAAGGTACACTGACCATAGTTATATCAGCAGTGCTTTTTCTTGTCACATTGCTTAAGGGAAACATTTACAAACCCTTAACAAAGGGAACAAGTGCCACCCATGTCATGTTTAATACAGTAATATTGATGTTAATTCAAATATACAAAATTTGCATGTCTTACCCATTTCTGGTGTTGGGCTCTCAAACTGTATAATGAAGTTGCGTAAGTAGCTTCTGCATGTGTCTATATATCTAACACTACGTTCATAAAACTCAGCAAATGACAAAGATCCTATAAAATTAGGTATTGTCAAAACTTCTGTCTCCTGATCAAAGTTGACATGCCACAACTCCTCTTCATCATATCCAATGTAAAACTCTTCTTCTGTATTAGAGCATACTAGCAGCTGGAAAGCTTCATGTTCAACTGAAATAGATCATAAAACATAAAAATAAAATCAACAATTTTTAAGGATGATTATTGATTTAAATAGTTGAAAAAATATGAACCTGTATGACAATATCACTATATATATATATATATATATATTACACATAATATATATATATATATATATATATATATATTTTACAGGTTCATTACTGTGTATAAGAGGTCTTATAGCATATTTTTGCTGTAAGACCTCTTATACACAGTAATAAACCAGTTACTGTCATTAGCCCTAATTGAATAGAACAGTCTTTCCCTTATCCCCTTATTCCCTTATCTACTCTCAGTGCTCTGCTTTAGTGCTGTGGGAACAGCTTTGTGTGTGACCGGTTGTAAAATTTGTGTGGCAAATACACCTAGGAACATGGCTTTAAATAACCTCTGATGATGACATGATTGGAATGCGAGACTATAAATAGAAGTGAAACAGGTGCATCTTCAGGTTTCTTTGTCTTCAGAGAGCTTGTTGTGTGTGTCTGTATTACAGAAGAGGACATTATGTTGCAAACAATCAGAAGATGCATGCCTCTGTGTTCTTGGCTCATCTCTGATTATGATATGCATAAGTTATGCTTTGAGTTGTGCCAAGAGTTGTGAGGCTGGGGTGTGTTTCCCAAAAGCATTGTTAGCCAACTATGGTCACAAGTTCCGTTGTTACCAACATAGTTCAATGATTCAGCGTTTCCTGAAACCATAGTTCAAATGAACATTCGCAATCAGCGTCGCAAACCTATGTGGTTGAAACTACAGCTTGCGACCTGTGGTTAGAAGCATAGTTCCTTGTTAGACATATGTGCTTAAATAAATTATGCTCTTGGGCACAATAAGCAGGCTAACATGCAGTACAATCATCTTGGTTACGTATAGGGAACGGAGACGTCACGTTGGTGACCAACAAATGGGATCTCGCTTAGACAGACCAATCTACTTCGAGTGCAAACTAAACAAGCCAATGCATACTGGCATGCGATGATTGCATCCAGCTGCCGCTGATCACTGCCACCCTTGTGGAGATGGGACATGACATCTCTGTTCCCTACTTCAGGGAAAGAGAGTTACATATGTAACCGAAACGTTCCCCATCAGTCAGTCACTCCAAACACGTTGGTGACCAATGACTGGGATCCCTATCAAAGTGCCACGGCTGCTGCCCCCTCCAGTGTCCTGAGCGAGCCTCTTGCACCCCATTTTTGGCCTAGGCTGGGCTCACAGCGAGAATACCAGTCACTGTAAAACCCTAGCACTACCCACTTTATTGAGGCTGGAGCACTGGGAGTGTCCCATCCTTCCCGTAGAGGGTTTTGGAAGCATTTACACATATGACTCATTTTTCAGAAACAAATGGAAGATTGCGAAGGTGATTCTAACCCTCTTGGAATAGCAGATGATCTGCTGGAAAAACAGGGGTTCTGAGGCTATACCATGGAATTTTACACATATGGGATCCACTTAGGTCTCTCATATGGACCTCAGCCCTCTACCAGTTCTTATAGATTTATTGAGTGAGGGCCTGGCGTCGGACGCTCCGGTACATCTGGCTGCCGAGGGGACAGAGGAGCTCAACAGGGTCTACTGTATGGACTCTGGAGCGCTTTTAATAAGCCGACCTGAGCCGGGGCCATTCAGTGCTTCTTCCCGTTTGAGGTGAGAACACAGGAGGATACCAGCTCTACACAAAGGCTATAGAATCTAGCGAACCTTGTAAGCGCACTTTGAGATGGTTCAAGGGACTCCTGCCTGAAGGGGTCATCCAGCCCGAAGCTCCAAAAATATCTATCAGCGAGGCGCCACGAACCAGTGCCCAGTAGGATGCAACACTTCTTTTTGAGTGAGCTCACAACCTGAGAGGGCAGGGCACACCCTCTGCCTGGTAAGCCAGGGTGATGGCATCCACTATTCAGTGCCCCATCCTCTGCTTGGAGACGGAACTCTCTTTCTGCCAGCCTCCGTAACAGACAAAGAGCTGGTTTGAGGTCCTGAAGCTTTGTGTCCAGTCTACGCACTATCTTAGGGCTCGGACGGGACAAGCAAAGCTAGGGCTGGGTCTGCAGGCTCACCACCTGGTCCCTGAAGGGAGTGGTGAGAACTCTGGGCACGTAGCTGACTGGGGCCTCAGGGGTACCTTGCCTCATAAGCGCCCTTTGAGATGGTTCAAGGCAAGGCGTACTGCTAGCAACTCTAGCTGAGGGCCCGTCCAAACCCTCGACACTGCCTGCCTGTCATACATGGCCCCCCCAGGCGGTGGTGTGGAGGCATCTGTGTGTACCACAGCATGCCTGGAGACCTGTTCCAGGGGGACTCCTGTCCAGAGAAATGTAAGGTCTGACCACGGGGTGAAGGTTTGGCGGCAGGCCAGTGTAACTTTGACCCGGTGAGTGCCGCGCTGCCACGCCCTCCTCGGGACTCGGCCGTGGAGCCAGTGTTGAAGCGATCTCATATGGAGCAGCCCCAGCAGTGTGACTACCGCTGCAGTTGCCATATGCCCCAAGAGACTCTGAAATTGTTTCAGTGGGACCATGACTTTCGTGAAGACACGGGGCGACAGGACAAGACTTTGTACTGATATGCTCGTCCCTTGAACGCGGACCGCAAAAAAAGTCTGTGGCGTGGAAGGATTGAAACATGAAAGTATGCGTCCATCAGGTCAATCGCTGCAAACCAATCTTGGGGACGAACACACCTGAAGATGTACTTCTGCGTGAGCATCTTGAATGGTAGTCTGTGAAGGGCCAGTTTAAAGTGCATAGATCCAAGATCGGTCGTAACTCACCGCCTTTCTTGGTTACTATAAAGTAAGGGATGTAAAACCCCGTCCTCATATCGGCTGGAGGGACCAGCTCTATCGCATCATTTACTAGTAAAATTGCAATTTCTGCATGCAAGACAGGGGCATCTGCAGCCTTCACTGAACTTGGGAGGGCAGTGGGCAAACTGAATCGCATAGCTGAGTCTAATGAGCCAGAGGAGCCAGAGAGACTGTAAAGGCTGCTGCACTGGTGTGGGGGTGGGGGAAAGGGCCCGGGAGGAGGCAGCAGCTGCACGCTGGGCCAAGACATGACTGATGGCCTCAGTCTACTTCTATGCGACGGAGAACAGCTGGGCAAAGCTCTCCACCGTGTCACTGAAGAGGCTGGTCTGGGACATGGGGGCATTTAGGAACCTGTATTTGTCGGTTTCCCCTGTGTCGGCCAGACTCAGCCAGAGGTGGCGCTCCTGGACCACCATGGTGGACATCACAAGGCCCAGAGACTGTGCAGACACCTTCGTCGCTGATAGTGCGAGGTCCGTGGCAAAGTTCTCTGAGAACTTCTGGGTCGTGACCACCCCCATGCAGGTCCCTAAGTGCTTTAGCCTGATGGACCTGCAGCAATGCCATTGCTAGTTCACCCTCCAATGTAGCAATCGACATTCGATCGTCAGGGGGAGCCCCAAAGGATACGAGTGGTACCCCTCAGGAAGGTCCAGCTCATTCCTTGGGCAGCTCCAATGGCTGTGAAGTGCCGGTGGAAGGAGGAGTCACCGATGTGATTCGGAGTGGCTGACTGATAGGGAACAATATCTTCCATTCTATCTGAATATAAATGCATTTTAATCTATGTATTTTTGCGCGTCCTCTGTAAGTGCTGTTTTTTGAAGAGTGCGCATGTGCATAAATCAAACATCAAATAAAGCAAAAAATTTATTTAGTCATTAGGTGCCATATTCAATACAACAGCATCATAGAGATCTCTAATCATTTAAATAGGAGAAGTTAATACTCCACCACATGCGTGACGTCATTAACAACGGCAACTATATTGCTGAACTAATGTGGTTCAAACAACGGAGATGCGACCACGTTGGAGAAATAGTCAGGATTACCTAGTTCGTTTCCACAACAATGAATCATACTATGGTGGTTGATCAGGAAATTAAGTCATTGTACAAGAAATATACCCCTGTCACCCCTGTCTGAGGCATTCCCTCTCTCTCATTCCTCCGTCCGCTGCTGAAGTGCATCTTGGTGCTTATGTGTGAAGGGAACTGAGCAGAGGGGTGATTCCCTTTCTCTTGTTCCTTTAATCGTGTGCTAGTGATGGGTCGTTCTTGAACGAATCTTTAATGTGACTCGGGACGAACGAGTCGCCTCGGGGAGTGATTCGTTCAGTCGCGCATGCGCAACATCCTATTAGGTTCTGTACTGGAATTAGTTCACCTGTTTTAGAGTCGTTCGTTCACCTTATGGGGCTGTCACGTGATGAACTAACAACTCAAACCCGAAGACTCATAAGATGAACTAATCAATTCTCCTTCCGGCTCAGGCTGCATAGGTTAACATTACGGGGATGTCACGTGATGAACGAACGACTCAAACCCGAAGACTCAAAAGATGAACTAATCAATTCTCCTTCCGGCTCAGGCTGCATAGGTTAACATTACGGGGATGTCACGTGATGAACGAACGACTCAAACCCGAAGACTCAAAAGATGAACTAATCAATTCTCCTTCCGGCTCAGGCTGCATAGGTTAACATTACAGGGCTGTCACGTGATGAACGAACGACTCAAACCCGAAGACTCAAAAGATGAACTAATCAATTCTCCTTCCGGCTCAGGCTGCATAGGTTAACATTACAGGGCTGTCACGTGATGAACTAACGACTCAAACCCGAAGACTCATAAGATGAACTAATCAATTCTCCTTCCGGCTCAGACTGCATAGGTTAACATTACAGGGCTGTCACGTGATGAACTAACAACTCAAACCCGAAGACTCATAAGATGAACTAATCAATTCTCCTTCCGGCTCAGGCTGCATAGGTTAACATTACGGGGATGTCACGTGATGAACGAACGACTCAAACCCGAAGACTCAAAAGATGAACTAATCAATTCTCCTTCCGGCTCAGGCTGCATAGGTTAACATTACAGGGCTGTCACGTGATGAACTAACAACTCAAACCCGAAGACTCATAAGATGAACTAATCAATTCTCCTTCCGGCTCAGGCTGCATAGGTTAACATTACAGGGCTGTCACGTGATGAACGAACGACTCAAACCCGAAGACTCAAAAGATGAACTAATCAATTCTCCTTCCGGCTCAGGCTGCATAGGTTAACATTACAGGGCTGTCACGTGATGAACGAACGACTCAAACCCGAAGACTCAAAATGATGAACTAATCAATTCTCCTTCCGGCTCAGGCTGCATAGGTTAACATTACAGGGCTGTCACGTGATGAACGAACGACTCAAACCCGAAGACTCATAAGATGAACTAATCAATTCTCCTTCCGGCTCAGACTGCATAGGTTAACATTACAGGGCTGTCAGGTGATGAACGAACGACTCAAACCCGAAAACTTGTCAGATAAGAGGCGAGGTGAGCGAATCATAGACTAAAGACCCAGGTAAACAATGAATGAATCTTTTCTGTTTCTTATAGCATTATAGTTTTGTTTTGTTTGTAGTGTGATCAACGTTTGTGTAAGCAGTAGATGTGTTAGGGAGGTAAAACGTAACATTTTAATTATATTTTGCTAAAATGAACGAAATGAACGAAATGACTCGAAAAAAGATTCGTTCATTTTGCTGAACGAGACTCAAAGGACCGAGTCGGTAAAATGATCCGAACTTCCCATCACTATTGTGTGCAAACAAATTATGTGTGCTTGCAAGGTATGATCTTGTGATTCTTTGTTGAAACTATGCTAAAATAACTTTATCAAGACAATTTTTTACTTATCTGGTTGTCATTTGGTTGCATTTAATGTTTTAATTATTTAAATACTCATTTGATTTGAGGAGTTAGATTCTTTTATTAATATCTTGTCTGGCTGCAATTTGACTACATTTGATTCTGAAGAATTAAACAGTAAAATAGCCATCTGGAGATGGACTTCTCCTATGATGATAAAGCACATTAGGAGTTACTTGAGGTGGTGACTCATGTAACTCAAACCTTATTCTTCACATGTCTTTGTACCCTCAACATTGACTTATTGGACTATTGTGGGTGCAAGGAAACATTTGACCTATAACAGGGAGTTCATCATCACTTAAGTCAGAGCAACATCAATGCTGGTAGGGAAGGCATTCCAGTGAGTGGGTCAGGCTAGTGCTGCTCTGCACACTTTGGCAGTGTTACAGGCATACCAGGCTAACACATTCTTTCTTGTGCTTCTGAGCACACACTACACAACCTTGAGGGGTCCAGACACTTGCAGTGTGACGTTGTTGGTATTCTCATTCCTATTCCTATATATATATGAGTGCTGGTACCTATCCCACATAGCAATTGACATCTGGCCCAGCTCTGGGCCAAGCAAGGAGTTACACTTGGCCCAAGTGCAGCAAAGAATTACGGCCCTTGTTTGGCCCAGATCTGGACTACAGACATGAGCCACACATGAGCCATAACTGGCCCAAATCTCAGCCAAATAGTAACTTATAACCAACCCTGAACTGAGCCAGAACAAGTTTTAATAGTGCTACACAATCTCAGCCTTCAGTAAACCACATAGAGACCAGTCTTAAACCAGAAACCCCAAAACTGACCCATGTCTAAAGGTGTAACTGTGTTTTACTGCTTATTGATGGATCCATGGCTGAGTTGCTTTTTGTTTTCCTTTTTTAGGCCCAGTTTTGGGGTTTCTGGTTAAAGACTGGACTCTGTGTGGTTTACTGAAGGTTTGATTGGGTCCCAGATAGCAAGAGAGCAGGTGAAAACCATTGAATCAATGTTAAAAATAGTTGATTTGTCAATGTTAATGTCATTAGATCAATTAATGTTGAAAAAATGTTGACATTTCAACAAACCACCATTACTGTGATCAGTGATTGCTTTAGTTGGGTTCTTGATTCTTGCTTTTCATAAAGTCAGTTCTTTCTTTGTGCTATAATGGTGTTTCAATGTAAACACTTATGCTATTGAAAAGAAATGTTATGAAATTAAGTTCAAGTAGATTACTTTTTGCAATGGGTGTAATCCAACAATACAGTTGACAAACCATTCTAAATAAAATTGATGAATTTTATTACAGATGTAAATCTTCTGTATCACGAATGCCAAAAAAAAAAAAAAAAAAATCTGTGATTTTAAATGAAAAGATTTAGACCTGAACACTCAACATACAAATCGCAACAATGGTGACAATCACCAAACTAATTCAGATAAACAGATCAACTGCAATGCATGCTGGGAATCATGAATGACTTTTTACTATATTGATACCCAGCATGCATTTCTGCATAGAATTTTCTTTTGCTGATTGTCACCATTGTTGAGTTTCATACGCTGATTCTTGATGTCTAATTGATTCATTAATTTAAAGATTTTTTTTTTTTAATATTCTCTGTTAATTCATAAAAATATGATAGTGGTTTTATTGAGCTTTAGTCTCACACTGCAATATCACACCATCATTCAAAAGCCCAGCACACTTGTGAACAATTCGTTATATAACCTTGCAATGATTACAGTTACTACCATCCTCTAATCTCAGCAGATCTTAGTTTTCATTGTCTCAAACAACATGTTCTCACACAACATTACAAAGGACAAAGAAAATCTAATGTTGAAGTACAAAGAGTCAAGAGCCCAACTAAAGCGATCACTGATCACAACAATGGTGGTTTGTTGAAATTTCAATTTTTTTTCAACATTATTAGTAGGAGCAAAAGTTATATTAATTCAATGTCATTAACATTGACAAATCAACTACTTTTAACATTGATTCAGTGGTTGCTTGGGGGTAGCACTAATAAAAACTTGTTCTGGCTCAGTTCAGGGCTGGTTATAAGTTACTATTTGGCTGAGATTTGGGCCAGTTATGGCTCATGTGTGGCTCATGTCTGTAGTCCAGATCTGGGCCAAACAAGGGCCGTAATTCTTTGCTGCACTTGGGCCAAGTGTAACTCCTTGCTTGGCCCAGAGCTGGGCCAGATGTCAATTGCTATGTGGGATATAACCGGTATGTAAACAGACTGAATCAGATGCAGTGCCTCAATCAGTGCCACTTTAATCCCTGAGCTGTTGAAATATTCAGTGCATCATGTGATCAACTGCTAAATGCAAATGTGCTTTTGGCTGGCACTAAGACAGAGACAGATGCACTCACGCTTGTCACACACATACCGCATAATTCTTATTTTAGTTTTCTGACAAATACATAAGTAAAAAAACAAAAAACAAAAAAAAAATTCTTCTCTCTCTCTCTCTCTCTCTCTATAGATATATATCAGATACACTCTGTACTGGTAACTATATAGTTTACTCTATTCCTCTCCCAGTTCACCGATCACTTACTTTCATGTATTTTGGAAGTATGTATTTTGCTGTTATCAGTACTATAACTGTTATTTAGTGTTAAACTATTG
This sequence comes from Labeo rohita, assembly GCF_022985175.1. Classification (NCBI taxonomy): domain Eukaryota; kingdom Metazoa; phylum Chordata; class Actinopteri; order Cypriniformes; family Cyprinidae; genus Labeo; species Labeo rohita. The sequence continues at coordinate 7,488,393 of NC_066876.1, read as the reverse complement.
TAGTTCGGTTAGGTGGCTTTGGTTTTACTTTGAATTTATGTAAATTTGTTGTTTTTTTGTATTTACTTACATTTATATATTTAAGTATTTTTTAATATCTTGTTAAATTTAAAGACTTTTTTCAATAAAACGCCATTCTTTAATGTCATCCACCATTGTTTTTTAGCTCTTTTTTGTTTTAAAGTATCAGTGCAGGGACCATTTAGGCACCGGTACCATTTTTAAAGTATTGATTTGGCACCCGTATCGTAAAAAACCTAAAAATACCGTACCGTAACCGTAAAATACCCAACCCTACTTCAGACAAAGTTATTCCTGAAGGAGCACCTGTTTTACATTTATTTATTGCTTCCCATGAATGCACATTCCATCATCAGTGGTTATTTAATGTTCCTTGGTGTGTTTTCCACACATACTTTATAACCGGTCACACACAAAAGTGTTCCCATAGCGCTATGAGTGCAGCATCTCATTTCCACTTTTTCAGGGAACATGGTTACAGTCAGGTAACCCAAAGCATTCTATGTTTGAGTTCAGTTTGCAGCAAACAGTAGTTCAGGTATACAGCAAAAGACATGATTAAGCATTGTTGATATCAATACAGTATCAGCAATCACCAAAAAAAAAAAAAAAAAAATCTCAGGACTCTTTAGATGAAAAATAATATGATAATATATAATTTACTCTGTAATATATATATATATATATATATATATATATATATGTTCTCAATTAGCCTAGGTCTAAACTCATATTTCTGATTCCCATTGAAATTCCAAGCCACCACAATGCAAGGGCAACACGTTTACATTTTACAATTTACAAGCAAATAAAAACTAACTTACCATCAGCGTCAGCTGAAAATATGGTAAGGGTGAGAATGATTATGTACAGCTTCATCTTGACATATGAGAGTCAAACAAACATCAGAGAAATATTTACCTGAGGTGAAAAAGCAAGAATTATGCCCTCTTATTGGTGTTTTCATTATCCACTTAGAATGTCACATACAGTGACATTGCTGTGTCTAGGAAGAATTGAAGTTTTGTTGTTGATGATGTTTTCTTCTTTGAGGCTGCTGCAGCCTGCTGGCTAATCCTGTCCAAAGTTACACTAAAAGTTGTATAAACAATGACATCGTTTATTTTCAATTTTACCATTATATTATTTTGTTCTGCTCGTGGTCTAATTTATAGACATTGTGGATTTCTTACTTCACTCCAATGATATACTCCAGGGTCTATCATCAACAACATTCCAACAATTAGTTAATACATGTCATTAATTGGAAGTTCACTCACCAATATGGTTATTTTTGGACAGTGTTCTGATAGTAATATTCATTTTGCTACACCAGCTGATAGAAATATTTATAATTAATTGTAATGATAAATATTTCCTTTTGCACTACTGTAACAATTGCTACTTTAGTTTAGTGTATGAATGTTTAGTGTATTTGTCAGTCAACTCTAAGGAATGTTATTTTTCTAACCACAAAAACATAACATTTGTGACTATATAGTAAGTTAAAGTAAGCTGAATTTGCCAGAAATTTACATACCTGTAATGCAGTTCTATAGATGCTTTGCCCGCAAGGTCTCCACATCAGTCAAAATGAAAACTCAGTCGAATGAAAACTAAATGCTGTAGATTGGCAAATTTGCACAATACAATAATCGTACATCTTCTTACTGTGATACATCATCATACTGTTTTTCTCCAATTACCTTGCCTCCTTTAGTGCAGTTTTTTCCCCTTTCTAATTAACTTCTGCATTTTTTCATGTATTCCGTCGACCATTAAAGTGTGTTCCCCGTTCAGAATCAGTAGTGTCTGATGTCCCTATCTGGGAGTGATGTCTCTAACCAATATTTATCCATAAAGACAGCAGTGCCTAATACTGATTTAAAACATCCTAATAACCCTGTCATTTTCATAAAGAGTCCTGTCCTGGCATTGCCAGGTAAAACATAATGTAGCCAAGCGACCTCTTGAGTTCATATTAGGTATAGCAAGAAAAAGTGATATGGAATAAAAATTAATGACAAATGTCTTTGAAGCAAAAAAGCATGTTGAATGTTGAAACTGAAAAAATGCATTGAATTAACAGTGCTTGCATGTTAATGTCTTGTATTTTCAGGGCTTGCATTTTTAGCTTTATTTAAGCTGTGAATATTTCAATTCAAAATATTTCACACACATTTTCATAACTAAAAATTCAAAAATTCATATTCACCAACCAGAATTCACTTCCCAAATATTCAGTCTGATTAAAAATATGATGTATAATATTCGACAGGCAAATTTCGGTCCATTTTATTTCATTTTACAAATTCATTTCCACAAATTCAGTGGTTCAAATTCGGCAGAAAATCGGCATTTCACATCCGGGAGCTGCAGGAATAGCAGTAGAGCACCGATGCACGATCTCCAGCTGCTATCAGTCACTCACTAGTAGGTGGCACAAGCAGCTGTTGATGAAGGCCAAAGCGACCAGTAGTACAAGTCATTTATTCACAAAAACTGATTTGAAGAAATGTAGCATGCTCTCCAGAGCAATCAGTCTTTAACTGCACTGTTCTTTGCATTTGATGTTAAAGGGTTAGTTCACTCAAAAATGTTTGTTCATTCATCTTCGTTCATCTTCAGAACACAAATTAAGATATTTTTAATAATATCCACGAGCTTTCTGAATCTGCATAGATGGCAACTACCACATTCAAGGCCTAGAAAGGTAGTAAGGACATTGACAAAATAGTCCATGAAAAAAATAAAATAACTTTATTCAACAATTCTTCTCTTCCGCATCACCCTAGCAACATTTTGGAGAGTATCATAACGCATGCGTTCATATACAAATGTTAAAACAAATGTCTGTTTCTAATCAAAATTAAGTTATTGTCAAATTTTAATTCTAAATTCATACACTCATAAAAATGATTCTTCAACACTATTCAGATTATTTTAAAAAATCCTTTTCATTTAACACCATTGTGTTAGGTTTTCCATTTATACAATTGCATTGTGTTAAACTGACTTGAAACAGTTGCATTTTGGTACAACTCAATATTTTCATTTTGAAAGAACGTGTGTCAATTAAAATAGGCCAAAAATACCATTTGGTGCTTGTTCAATTTACTTAAGTAAATTAAGTTAATCCAACACAATTTTTTCAACCACTTTACTTAATTAATTTGAGTTGAGAGTACATAAATTATTTTACTTGTGTAACTAGGAAGTGAATTTCCCCTTTCCATCATGCTTTGTACAAAGAGAATAATTGTTGAAATAAAATATTATTTTAAGCATTTTTTAATTAAGATGATACATTTGGGAGACTTGTTAATGTTTAATGTTCTTTAATGCTTGCATTTAAAACAGTTTCTGGAGAGTTAATGTTTTTGGGGGTTACCATTGTGGTGAAGTGTAGAGCATGAGCTTGGGTTGAGGACCTGCTGACGTGAGTTAAAGTTGTTTTAATAATAAAATAATCAACTATTTTGGGCATGCCATGGAAAGCCATCTTATGGCTAATGCTTAACAAGTTGGTTAATGCCTGAAGTTAAGTACATCAAATGTATAATTTTTTGAGTGTAGAAAGATTTCTGCCTAGTTATTTGTTTTCCAGTTAAATGTTTTATTTTGAGCATAAAATAATCACTTTATAAATGTATCAATTTCATTTAAACTATATTTGATCAAATTGAGTTAGCCGAACTCAATTACATTTCATTGCATGAATTTAATTTTTATGAGTTGGGGTTACACATATTTATTGGATGGAAATCCTGCCCTTAATTAAATTGAGTTCATTCAATGAATTATTTTTTTGAGTGTATTAAAACACAATTAGTGTGCGTGCTGTAGTTGAGCTCCAAGAGTGGTTGGTTTTTGAGTCTGAAACTCTGGATTCATCTCTCAGTTGAGCGTCATCAAACCAGAAGGCAGTTTAAACTATTCAAAACACAGGAAAAATTTTAACATGGACTGCACTGATTCATACTTTCATTAGACATTGCAATGTTCAAAATATTGATAACTGGTAAATAATTTTATTTTAAAAAATGGTGAATAATGTTTGGAATGAATTACATTCAAGTTTCTACATGTTTTTACATGTATGCATCTTTTCTACAGATCTGCCAAGGTCTTAGTAGCATGATTTGTCTAAACTACATTAATACATAGAGCTATTAATAAATAAATTATACTGATATTAATCAAAATATGACATCAGAAACTAGTTGTCTAAACTAAATGTCCTTATTGTGTGCAGGTGTGTCTTATTGATGCACACAGGGATTTTTACATTTTTTCGTTAAGGTGGTATCAGGATTTCTGTTCTGTTCCTCTTTGTATTGCATCATGATCATCTCCAACTTCTGCCTGCATTCCTCCATTTGCTGAAGCAGAAGTTTCTCTTTCTCTGTGTGTATCTGCCCTTCAGGTGTTTGTGGTAAGTCTGTGTTTTCTTCCTTATTCTTTGTCTCACTTGGTTCTGTGAAGTGTTTGTCTTCATTTTTGGCTGTATGTTTTAACTCTTCTCTTCTCTCTTTCTCATGTACTGCTTCATTTTTAGTGATCCGCCTTTCATTTCTTTTGCCCCCATATTTTGTACTTTTTCTCAGTAATCCAAATAGTTTAAATTTTTGATTATGTTGCTCTGATTCTATTCCTGTTGCTCCTCTTTCTGTTTCTGTTATCTTTTCATCCAGAGCTATTGTTCCAGAAAGCTGAAATGACACATGTGGTCCAGGAGTCAAGAATTCAGTGCATCTCATGATCTCCTGCTGGATGTCTTCATTACTGAAGGTTTTGTCGAAAAGTCCTGGTGTGTCCACCACAGCCACGGGTCGACCACATACCGTACCATACTCTCTTTGGCAGTTCTTGGTAACAGACTCCATTTTGGCCTGTGACTTAAACATGGTGCGTCCCAGGATGGTGTTTTCTGTTGCACTTTTTCCCACTCCAGTTTTTCCAATCAGGATGATCCTCATACACTCCAAGCTCTTTTTAGTACGAGTGGCTTTGAATCACAAACACAGACTTCAAATGATCAAGATTACATCAAAGGAAAATTTTGTTCAAAGTTTAAAGGTGTCGTATGATGTTGCAACAAAGTTGTGGTGTAACGCAATGTGTTTATGTGGTTTGAGGTTCAAAAAAACATTATTTTCCACATACTGTACATTAGTGTTGCTCCTCTATGACCCGATTTTCTAAAACCCTTCGATTTTACACAGCGCATCGTTCTGAAAAGCGAAGTGTTCTCTGATTGGCCAGCTATCCGGTGTGTTGTGATTGGCCGAATACCTCAAGCGCATGATGGAAATGTTATGTCCCTTACCATGTTGTGATGCAGTTTCCCGGTGTGACGAGACAAAAACAATAAAACCCATTATAAACGAGGTATTTGTTGCATCCAGTGGGGACATAACTACTGATTATAATGACTCATACTGTCTTTTTAGGTGTTGCGTCGCATCTTATCGCGCCTCGCTGTGTAAACGTAACACCATGTCTGCATTTGTGATCGTAGAAGCGACAAACAACAAGCACTACTCTACACTGCTCAAAACTTGCGTTTGAATAGTCAGTAGCAAATTCTTAAAATATGAAAACGTACTTACAGGCTGTGAGTCAGAATTACCAGACTGTCCTTGCAACGTTGGAATTGCCCCACTTTATAGCCTTAACCCTTTGTGTACAGCTGGCATTGTAGGCTACTCTCCCAGGTTCAGGAAACAGTCCTCTGTAAATTGCGCTGCACCCACTTGAATATTTGCGTTGTACTGTTCCGGGACAGTGTTATAAAAATAACTTAACCACTTATTTGTAGTTGTGTCCTCAATTGGAAGGCTAAACTATATACTTTCGCTTTCGCAATGAAACACACAGCGTCTCCACAACATGGCGGCAGCTGCAATAATACTACAGCCGGTATAAAAAGTTACACCTTCTTTCTTTGCATATATATATATATATATATATATACACATGGACGGTGTTATTCAAATCTACCCACACCATGACGTAGACATGTGGGGGCGTGTTTGAACAAGCCATTTTAGGAAGGCATGGCTGAGTCTTAACTTTATAATAAATATCTCTTTGGATTTGAGACTTTATGCTTTGCAACTTTACAGATCTTATATATGCACATCAACTTGTAACACTCCAAAGACAAAGGAAAACAAGAAATCACATCATATATATATCAAATGAAACTAGATAAAAAGTCTGTCAAGACAAACTTTAAGTTGGCTTGAGAAAGCTGCACCAGAAAGTTTTAAAAAGTTTCAAAAGTTTAAGAAGTTTGAAAAAGTTTTAAGTTTGGATGGTTTTCAGTCTGAAATAGTTTGAAGTTTTCGAATCCATTCAGCCGATCTCCGGGTCTGTTGCTTTTAGCATAGCTTAGCATAGATCATTGAATCTGATTAGACTGTTAGTGTTACGGAGAGTGAGAGGCGAGAGGCGAGAGGCGAGCGGATCCATATGCAAGCTTTTATTTAAATCACAGGACAGAGACACAGTCATACAGGCGGGGTCGAGACAGGAGCAGACAGGAACATCACAGGCAAACGTAGAGAATAATCCAAAGAGCAAGGGCAAGAGTCCGAAAAGGCAGGCGGCGTACGGTCGAAGAACGAGAGAACCAGGCGGGAGGTCAAAACACGGGAACGAGGAAACTAGGAACTCTGGAAACTAGGGAACGCTAACAACACAACAATACAATCTAACAATCCGTAAGGTGCACTGGGAGGATCGGCGCTTTTATCGAACGCCTGATTGGTCACGGGGGCTGACGCAATCAGTGCGGTGGAGGATGGGAGATGCAGTCCAGAGTGTGGTGCAACAGTCAAAGTGTGTAGGTGAGGTGAAAGTGACATCTGGTGGTGAGTGGACAACAGGACACCGACCAGATTCGTGACAGTTAGCAACTCGCTCAAAAACGACCAAAGAGTTTCAATATTTTTCCTATTTAAAACTTGACTCAATGATAGGAGGCAATGATATTGCACAACTGTCAACTCTGCTGGCTGCAACTCTGCATCTACACAAACTTAGTGGTGGCCACTTTCAGGCGCTGCGTAATATCATTGCGCCTGCTGCACCCATGGTACGACAGCAAAGTGCCTTGATTATTACGCCGGAATGAGAGTATAGTTCCTAGCCACATCAGCCTAGAAAATCACAACTATTTATTTTCTGTCAGTCTTAGTACACGATGTAACTATAGAAGAGTCAAGTTTTAAATAGGAAAAATATCATCATTATATATGGTCATTTTTGAGGGAGATACTATCGGTCTAATCAGATTCAATGATCTATGCTAAGCTAAAAGTGCTACTGCCAGACCTGGAGACTCTAAGGGAGTTGGACAATGAGCCTATTTTCAAAACAAAAAGTGGAGTGTTCCTTTGAAGTTTGAATGCAGTCTATCAGATAGATATATAGATAATTAACATGTTAGTATGATTCTAACATTAGCAAGTTACTAGCATTTTGCTAGCATGTTTTTATCATGATTAGCAAGTTGTTAGCATTTTTATAGCGTGATTAGCCAGTTGCTAGCATGTTTCTAGCATGATTAGCATGTTGTTAACATGTTACTAGCATGATTAGCCAGTTACTAGCATGTTGCTAGCATCATTAGCATTTCATTAGCATGTTTCAAGCATGACTAGCAAGTTACTAGCATGTTGCTAGTCTGTTTCTAGTATGATTAGCATGTTGATTAGCATCATTAGCCAGTTACTAGCATGTTTATCAAATGATTATCATGTTGTTAGCATGTTGTTAGCATGATTCTAACATGAGTAGCATGTTACTAGCATGTTTCTAACATGAGTAGCATGTTGTTAGCATGTTTCTAGAATGGTTAGCAAGTTACTAGCATGTTTCTAGCATGATTAACAAGCTACTAGCATGACTCTAGTTGCTAGGCTTGGCTAGTAATAGATAGATAGATAGATAGATTAAATGAGTTTGAATCACTGATCTATATATAATGACTGGATCGCTCATTGTGTTCTAAACTGCCGAAAGGCAGTGAAGCCACTGGAAGTGTTCGATCCGCCATCTTACTATTCCCTACCGGCAGAGAGCACCATTGACTCACAGCCGAACCGCTGACCTAAAATCACCCGATTTTAAGCGTATCAGTCACACAGGACTAGTTTTTATAATATGTGTATGTATATTAATTTTTACTTAAAATGTTATCTGCAATGTTTATCGTCTTTTCGGGCAGGATAAGCGATGTTTTGAAATCATTCAGGTGGGTGTGTCAGCTGCGCACTTGCCTACACAGTTAACTGATCCAACACAAATTATATATTTCTTTATGTAAGGAATTATGCAGGACATATTAAACATGAACGTGTATCTTGTATTGGTATCTGAAATTGATTTGAATATACAATAAACAATACACAAGCCTCTGTTACTATATTGCTCTATGAGGAATTGAAATTCAAATCTTGGAAAGCTTGATGTATTTAAATCTGTACCATATGTAATTAGTCAGCATTATTTCTCCAAGTTATGATGTGTATATTTTAATGTCCCTAATTGAGCAACATCAATTTCAAACTCTTAAAGATCGCGCAAATTCTATTATATATATTACTACCTTACATTATCTGACTATAATGCACCTGATTTTGCTCAAATTCGTCAATGAAAATAGTCTGAAACAAAGTCACAGCTGAGCCGCATCTCTATTTGTTTATGAATGAACGTGCGTTTTTAAACGAATCTGATTCAATTACACATTCGTAAAGAGAGTCGATCGCTTGCTTCATTCCTGAATGAATGACTCCGTGACTTCCGCCATCTGCTGACAGTTAGTTTCATTTTTAAAGTTTCATTTTCATTTTATCTTTTATTATTTTATTCAAATCATTTACTTTTAATAAACAAATGAACGTTTACTTGTTTAGGACGTTTGCGTTGTGAAAATGTACAGTGAGAGGTCAGATATGAAAACGCTGACTTGTTAGGTGATGTTTTCTCATTAAAATCGTATAATTTCCTATTCATTCAATAGAATGTTTACAGATACTAGGGAATAGCAACATGGCGGCGCAGTGGCTTCACTTTTATGATGTCATGAGCTATCCAGTTCTTTATTATAGATCAGTGGTTTAAATGGATTAGAAATAGTACATAGTAGGGAAGTTTGATTGAGTCTCAAGGGATTCTGGGAGTTTTGACAGTTGGAGTTTAAATAGTCTAGGCTCATTTGAGCATTCCGTCAATGTAAGTCTATGGGATTTCTTCCAGGTTTAATAGTCATTTTTAGTAAAACCGTAAGTCCGATCAGTTAGAATAGATATAGCACACCCGGTCAGATCAGTCTGAAGATCTGGGCTGAGTTTGGAGTTTGCAGAGTTAAAGCTCTAGGAGGAGTTGATCATTTTAGTCTCAGAAGAACTATAAGTTTAAGTAGGATTTCAGTAAGTTGGCTTCTCAAGCCAACTTAATAATGGCTGTTTTCAAACTCATGTAACTGATTCAGTTGACATGTCGGGCCAATCAAGCAAACAGATCAATGTTTAAAGTGTCAGAGTGTTTCACTCTTCAGGAATCAAACTAATGTCTGCCAAAATCCATAGAGGCTGAATATCCACAAAGAACAAGAAGCAAATCCTGGAACAAGAGACACTGGAGAGAACAACGACAAGACATGATAGAACAACGATCTGACAACAAACACAGCAAACGCAAGACAGATATAAGCGGCGGTGATGAACAACAGGTGCAGCTGCACTGATTAGCTCCCAGCACCAGGGTTGCTGGGCAACGCTAACAAGCAGTCAGACCGGTGACAACATAACACAGACACAGCACCACACACAGGAATGAACACACAGACCCATGAACCGTGACAGTACCCCTCCCCCTAGGAGCGCCACCTGGTGCTTCCAGGGGAAGTTACCTGGCAATTGTATTCATCGATAAGGGAATGATCCAGTATGTCTCTCGCAGGAACCCAACTCCTCTCCTCCGGACCGTAACCTTCCCAATCCACCAAGTACTAAAATCTGCGTCCCCTCCTTCTAGAGTCCAGAATATGTTTTACCGAATAAACAGGTTCCCCATCTACGAGTCACGGCGTTGGGGGAACCGGGGCAGGCAGATTAAAGGTAGAATGAAAAACTGGCTTTAATTTAGAAACATGAAAAACGGGATGAATTCTCCTGTACGCTGGAGGAAGTTTGAGGCGAACTGCCACCGGACTAATAATCTTGGTGACAGTGAACGGGCCAATGAATTTAGGAGCAAGTTTATTATAAATGGTGCGGAGAGGAATATTCTTGGATGAAAGCCACACTTTTTGACCAATGACGTAGACAGGAGGCTTTGACTGGTGGCGATCGGCCTGGGCCTTGGTGGGTGACCTCACCTGGAGGAGAGCATGTCTGGCCTTCCTCCAAGTGCAGCGACACCTCTGGACAAAGGCGTGGGCAGAGGGGACCGTGACTTCGGATTCCATACTGGGAAAAATAGGTGGCTGGTAACCTAAACTGCACTCAAACAGAGACAGGCCTGTAGCCGACACTGGTAAAGAGTTGTGTGCGTACTCCACCCATGAAAGTTGCTGACTCCTAGAGGATGGGTTCTGAGACACCATACACCGCAACACACGTTCCAAATCTTGGTTGGCCCTCTCTGTCTGACCATTACTCTGAGGATGAAACCCAGAAGACAGACTAACACTCGCCCCCAACAAAAAACAAAATTCCTTCCAGAATTTGGAGACAAACTGAGGCCCTCTGTCAGAGACCACGTCCGTCGGGAGGCCATGAATGCGAAAAACGTGATCAATGACAGCAATCATTGTTTCTCTGGCTGAGGGTATTTTGGGCAGAGGGATAAAATGAGTTGCCTTTGAGAACCGGCCCACCACAGTCAAAACTACTGTGTTACCCTGTGAGGGCGGGAGTCCCATAACAAAATCTAGCGAAATGTGGGACCAGGGTTGAAGGAGCTGAAAGCGGTTGAAGGAGTCCAGCAGGGGGTCGACTGGAAGTCTTAGAGGTGGCACAGACTGAGCAGGCCAAAACAAAAAGTCGCATGTCACGGACCATAGATTGCCACCAGAACCGCTGTTTAATGAGAAATGTGGTACGACTAACCCCTGGATGACAGGCTACTTTGGAATAATGACCCCAATGGATGACATCGGACCGCAAACTCGGTGGGCACTCGGGCGGAGGCGTTACCCCTTGTAAGGCCGTGTGGACCTTCGATTTGATCTCCCAAGTTACCATTGAAACCACAATTTTCTGTGGTAAAATGGGCTCGGGAGACAACGGCCGTTCAGATTGGTCAAAAACGTGGGACAAAGCATCAGGTTTGTTGTTCTTGGAACCTGGACTGTAAGAAATGGAAAAATTAAAGCAACCGAAAAATAAAGCCCACCGAGCCTGCCTAGAGTTTAACCTCTTAGCAGACCTGATATAATCAAGGTTCTTATGGTCAGTCCAATGGCGCCATTCCTCCAAAGCAAGCTTGATTGCCAACAGCTCTCTATTACCAATGTCATAATTGAGTTCGGCAGGTGATAAACGATGAGAAAAATATGTGCAGGGATGCATCTTGCCGTCCGCGGAGGAGCGCTGGGAAAGAACCGTGCCAACCCCCACCTCTGATGCGTCAACCTCCACCACAAACTGATGAGAAAGATCAGGGGCAACAAGAATTGGAGCTAAAACAAAGCGGCTCTTTAGTTTGGAAAATGCTGTATCAGCCAAGCTGGACAATCTGAACGTCGTTTTGGTGGAGGTCAAGGCAGTCAAAGGGGTGGCTACCTGGCTGTAATTGCGAATGAAATGCTGGTAAAAATTGGCAAAGCCCAGAAACCTCTGCAGGGCCTTGCGGGAGTCTGGAGTTGGCCAGTGTACCACACCCTGAACCTTGTCAGGATCCATGCGCACTCCCTCAGACGACACGACGTATCCTAAAAAGGGAACAGACCATACATGAAAAATGCATTTCTCCGCCTTGACATAAAGCCCATTCTCTAGCAGCCTCTGAAGCACTCGCCTGACGTGCTGAACATGTTCCTGGAGAGAATGAGAAAAAATCAATATGTCATCCAGGTAGACATATATGAACTGATCGATCATGTCTTTCAGCACGTCATTAACCAGTGCCTGGAAGACTGCAGGGGCGTTGGACAACCCAAACGGCATAACAAGATATTCAAAGTGCCCCCTGGGGGTATTAAAAGCGGTCTTCCATTCATCCCCCTCCCTTATGCGAACCAAATGATAGACATTACGAAGATCCAACTTTGTGAAAAAGGAAGCACCCTGCAGTCGTTCGAAAGCTGAAGACATCAGTGGCAAAGGATAAGTATTCTTTACCGTGATGCTGTTCAGCCCCCCGATAGTCAATGCAAGGACGCAGAGAACCATCTTTCTATCGCACAGTCATAGGGATGATGTGGAGGAAGGGAAGCAGCTCGAGACTTACTGAACACCCCCTTCAGGTCAAGATACTCAGTGTTTGACAGGTCCGCATGTTCATCCTGTAACACAGAACAAGTCACAGAAGAACAAGCAGACAACAAACATGAAGCATGACAATATTCACTCCATGATGAGACAGTATTCTGTTACCAGTTTATATTAGGGTTATGGAGTGAGAGCCAGGGGTGACCCAAGACTACTGGAGCCAAAGGGGAATCAGTCAAAAGAAAGTGAATGTCCTCTGTGTGGTTGCCAGAAGTAATCAGACTCACCGGCCCAGTGGTGTGTGTGATCGGAGGAAGAGACTGGCCGCTGAGTGCACTGACAGCAATAGGGTGGGTGAGCAGAATCACAGGAATTCCCAGTTCGTGAGCGAAATTAAAATCCAAAAAATTCCCCTCTGCTCCAGAGTCAATTAAAGCTTGACATGAGAAAAAAGGCGTGGTCCCACTGTAGTTTAACCGGGAGGAGAGTAGCAGCAGAAGAGGATTTCTCAAACGCGACCCCACCCGTCAGTAACCTCCTTCCTACTGACGGGCTTTGGCTTTTACCGGGCACTGAGCAGCAATATGAGGGGCAGCGCCGCATTACAAACAGAGTCCCAATGCCCTGCGTCTCTCCTTTTCCTCCTGCGAAAGACAAGTTCTGCCCACCTGCATGGGCTCATGATCGAATGCGTGACCGACCGTATCTGTTGAAGCAGCAGAAAATCGATCCTCTGTATTAACTACCGGACTCCGCAACACTCGTTGATCTTGACGTCGCAATCTAGCGTCCACTCGGATAGCCAGATCAATCAACTCGTCAAGCGTAGCAGGCAATTCCTGCGAGTAGATTTCATTATGGATACGGTCGGCCAGCCCATGCAGAAACATGTCCCACTGCGCCTCCATATTCCAGTTACATTCCGCAGCTAACGTGCGAAATTCAATGGAGTAATCCGTGACCGTCTGATTTCCTTGACGTAACTCAGCCAACACCCGTGCTGCCTCCCTGCCAGAGACAACCCGATCGAACACTTTCTTGAGTTCCTCAGAGAAGGACTAGAATGATGAACAGCACTGATGTTTCTGTTCCCAAACAGCTGTTCCCCAGAGAGCCGCTCTACCGAATAACAGAGTGATCACGAAAGCAACATTGGACTCCTCTGCGGGGAAAGATGAAGGCTGGAGAGCAATGTGCAAAGAACATTTAGCCAGAAATGAATGACAAAGCTGGGGCTCACCCGAGTAAACAGCTGGCGGTGGCAGACGGGGCTTGACATAACGGGCCGTGTGATCTGCAGGTGGAACTGCAGGTGGGTTGAGCGCAGTGGGCTGTTGGGCAGACTCGGTCTGTAACTGCTGGAACTGGGTGGTTAGATGTGATACCTGTGCGACTAAGGCATGAACAGCAAGACCGGTAGCCATGATCTGTTCTTCCTGCCTTTGTTTACTGTGAATGTGTTTGAGTGTTATATCAAAAGTTGTGTATTATTTTATCTCAGACTGGTTGGACTTGATATTTGACATATACATTCCATACAACTCCCTGCATTATGATACCAAAAGTGTGATCTGCCAAAGGACTGACTGTCATATTTGAATGGCACAGTAGCAACATAAATGCCTGTAATGGGAACCTTCCCTAGGTGGTATGACGTTGATAGCTTCCCTGTCACGAAGGAGTGTCACTGTGATTGCACAACTCACAAAACAATTTGCTTACAACTCAATCTTACAGTCTGACAGAAAGTGTAGTGTGATCTGACAAACATCAGCTTGAAAAGTGCTTAGGGCACACTTTAGTGACATAAAAGCTGTTTTGCTCCATGTCTCCTGAGAGATGACTTTACCCTCCCCTGTCAGCACCTGAGAATGAAAGGTTATTATTACCACAAACCTTCCTCCCTTTGAAAGAGAGGCACATGACACACATGCACAATTTTCCCCCTAATTCACTTAAGTGCAAACTCCGCCCCACAGCTGATTTTAAAGATTTTATTGGTTGTGTCAGTTGCAGTGTTGATTACCTACACAAATGCTAAGCCCTGAACCTACCCCACGCCTTACTTTAACCTTAACCAGTGAAATTGACTGCACTGCGGGATTGGCACTGAATAGTGTGGCAGATAAACAGTTAATATGATTATGCGATATGAGATTGTCGGGCTGTTCTGTAACTCCCCAACCGGACCTCAAAAGAAAATTTAACCTTTTTAGTTACATCCAGCGTCACTACCCCCTCCTACCCTGTGAATTTTAAGAACTGGGACACCCCCGTTTGTTAAAACAAAGCGATAAAATAAAACCTTTCCCCTGTGCTTCACTGGGACAGCTCGTGGGTGATTCCCATTTATATCATTAACCACTGGCCATGAGCTTTAGGGCTCAGCTCTCACTGAGCATATTTATTTACATAGCATAGTTTATTTTATTTGAGATCAACTACAAACTGTTTATTTTATAAAGTTTAGTTTTGAAATGTAAGTCAATAACAATAGGTTGAAGCCAGAGCCAATGGGGAAAGTCTTTGCGCAATGAGACCCCGCCGCATTTTGGAGGTTCTGCCCACTTTTGGAGTTCCTGCCCCATTTTGGAGATCTCAGGACCACATTTCTAAGACCGCATTTGCAGGACCCTATAATTTTTTTTTTTTTTTGTATTATTTTATTTATTTATTGTATATATGTTTGTATTAGCTTCTCATACTATTTAATAAGCACTTGCTATTCAATTCTGTATGTTATTATATTTTAAAGAAATATGTAGTTGTTTAATTGTATACACTTAATTATTGTCCTAACCAACTCCAAACCCTTAATATACCCTTAACAGTGGTAACCCGATTAAAATATTTAACCTAATTTATTTCAATATATTCTATATATATTCTGGTTTTAAATTCAGTTTTCTTGTAAAGATTTGTATTTTTGTGAGACTTCAGTTCATTAGCCGCAGCACAGCGATTCACGTCTGATGTGTGACACGCATAAAGTGCAGTAAACGGTAAAACAATTGCGCTACAAATTAGTGTGTTTATTAGTACATTAATAAATGTAAGATAATTTGAATACAAATGCTAGTTTATAACATTCAGCAGAACAATGAACTCTTTTGCACAGCTAAATAGGCTAAATGGAGATTGCTGACACCACCTTAAACACAAGCTCACACCAGCTCTTACATTAAAAATAAGACGGAAAGATAAAAAATGAATAGTTTTTGTTTTACCTTTAAACCAGGTCTCCTCTAGATGGCGCTGTCACAAAAAATAGGGTCCTAGAAATGCGGTCCTAGAACTGCAGCCTCTGGTTGTGCAGGAACATACTTTTGTGCCTGGAGACCACAACAGAGCCACAGCGATGACCCCCCGAAATGAAGCGGGGTACCAGAGGGCTGAGGTGGAGGTGGAGCTGGCCCAACCGAGTGTAAAAGCGGAGAGCAAACAGAACCATAGGAGAGCAATCCACAAGTCCGTGGTGATATAGAGGCTGTGTCTGACCCAGGTGGAGCTGATGGTCTGAGGGAGCCTGGCAGAACTGAAAGCCTGATAGTTGCTGCTGGAGTGGAGGGAGAAAGCAACGAAGGTGGAGGAGTCACAGCAACAGACCGAAGTGGAATGATAAGATCTGAGGCCGGAGGCAGATCATAGATTTTGCTAAAAACTCACATGGTGGGAGGCGGGACTATACAATTTCTCTACGACTTCATAATGGAAGAGGCAGCCAGCTCACACACATGGTTAGACATGCACCACTCAGGATCCAAAACAATGTCCTGCTTGATAGTTCCTCATGGTGTGGGCTCAAACATAATGACTGAGTCAGCTGGGCACTTGCTGCCGCTCCTTGCAACTAGAATGTTTCTGGCTGGGAGAGGGGCTGGTGTCGTCTTCCTCAGGTCCGATGGTAAGCGGCGATCCACATGAGACCAGCACTCCACAAAACTGACCAAGCTCCCTAGCTAACAATTTTTTGTTCTACGAATGTTCAGAGAACATTATGCTATGTTCTGGTAATGTTTTCAGTGGCAAGTTTTATTTTCGTCCCCAGAATATTCCCCTAAAAAGTAGGATAATATTCTCTAAAAACATTCTACAAATGTTTATTGAAAACATTGTTAGAACATTATCCTCTAACATTCTAATAAAGATTTAATCTGAAAGCTTCCCATTGGACATTGGATGTGGACTCTAATGCTGCTCAGATGTAAAATTTTGGCTGAAAGTAAAAACTCCTTTGTTTGATGAAGCTCCAACTTCATTAAATAACTCCAAAAACAGCGTTACCAGCTTCACTTATTATAAACCAGATTTACTATATTTATGTTATACATTACAAAAGGTCTTATTGAGATTAACAGAGGTTTAGATGCTGATAGTTCAGATATCATCATGTAGTTATGTTTTCATCTTATTATAGCAATGCAATACTTCTGCAGACTGAAATCCAGCAGAATTTTAATCAGTTCATACACACACACACACACACACACACACACACACACACACACACATATATATATATATATATATATATATATATATATATATACACATACATACACATACAAGGGCTGTTTTGTAATGTAATTAAAATAAAATACATTTTTACAATAAATTAATTATAATAGGCTACTATTTAACTGTACTTTTCAAAAGTATTTCAATATTGTATCATTTAAAGTGCATCATAAATCATTTTTCTAAAAAAATATTTACTTTTTTAGGTACCTAACTAATTCAAACAAGCTCAATTTGCAATAACAAACTTGGCACGATGAGCGTCAGGCGTATTGGTGTAACACGTTACAAAACCTGATTGATTCTTTTGCATCAAGCAAACACATTTGAGCTTCTGTTTAGCGTGACAAAAATGACGCAGTATTGATGTGCACATGCCCAGTGGCCCTAGCTGTATCCCTTCTAGCCTTAACCGGGTATTCCAGTAAGCAGGTTATGTGGCATACTGGGATATGTTTAACGGTAAGTAAGCGGATAAACTCAGCTTTCGCTTCTCAAAACGGAAGTAACTTTCAGGTTATGTGTGTCATTCAAATTTACAATTTGAATACTGAAAAAACTAATAATAGTGGCTCTTGTAATGTACCGGCAATATATTTCTAATGGCTGGCATTTCCTTATAAAATGCCATATTAATATTATATAAAAATATATTATAACTGTAGTTCAAGAAGTATAAAAGTGTATTTGAAATTAAATGTATAGAAGTACAATTAAAAGTACTTAAAGTGGTTCTATTTTATATTTCAACTAAATATAATAAAATGTATTGCAATTATTTTAACATTAATCTTAAGCATCTTAAGGAACACTTAACATTCTTGAAGCTGTTCCAAAATAACACATTTAATATGCACTTCATATAGTACAAATAAAATATAAAAAGTCCATTAATATTAGTACTTAAGTTTATTTCTTTACCTTTGTTTGATCACCGTTTGAGGCAGAAATTTGTGATATGTGATGCCAGAAGGCTATATACATTAACCATCGGCATAATAAATATATGTATATGCCTATGAAAATATTCATTTATTGGGGGAGGCATTAATAAGTTTTAAGATTTAAAAAAATTTAAATCTATTGAAATACCTATAATATATTAACTTTTGTGTTGAAAATATCATTTTTAACAAACATTTATCAAATATGTTTTGTCTTTTATTGAAGTACACAGGGTTTTCCATGGTCCTTTTCCCAGCTTTCAATGTTCTGAGCATTTCTGGCTTTAATCATCGCTGCATACATATCAGCGGTTTCTTTGTACTTCCTCATTGCCTCATCCATTTTCTGCTCGCATTCTTCCATTTCCTGCTCGTATTCTTCCATTTCCTTATAATACACAAACAGATGTTCTCTCTCTGCATCTCTCTCATCTTCTGGGGTTTTAGGTAAATCCCCGCTGATCTGTTGATCTGTGATTGTATCTCTTATCATTTCTAGATTCTCTTCTCCACTTGCTGTTCCTTTTCTTTTACATTCTTCTGTCTTTTCAGTCTTTTTATTTTGCTTTTTGCCTATTTGTAACAATTCAAACCCCCTCCATTTTTTAGCATGTTTCTTATGACCTTTATCAGATTCTCTTCCTGTTTCTGGTATCTGTCTGTCAAGATCTGTTATTCCTGAAACACATTCACATTGATCTTGTGTTTGTTCAGCGTCTGTTGTCATTGTGTTTTCTCTCTTTTGTCTTAACATTGTGATCTCAAATTCTCTAAATTTACCTTTCACCCTTTCCGCTTCGAGTTTGTCTTGAATTTTTTTGATTTCAGACTCATATTTTGCTTTTATGGCCTCCATTTCTCGTCTGACCTCCTCTTCTCTCTCTCTGATCTGCATGAGTCCGAATGCTCTCTCAGCATCCTGAAACGTTTTGTCATTGCAGACACTGGGGTATTTATTCCATATCATCCTATCGATCTTCTTCAACAGACTCACGACCTGAGGAGGATCCTTCTGTTTATTATTGAACACATGAAATCCTCCGCCACAGTCATTTATCATTTTCTGGACGTGTGGATCTCCTTCTTTAATGAAGTCTTCAATACTTTCATCTGTGAGATTGTCTCCTCTTGTGAACAACACCATAGTGTACATCTCTGCTTTCTGTCCGAAGGTCATCTTGATGAGCTCAAGGGTTTCTCTCTCTTCTCGTGTGAACGGGCCAACAGAGATGACCAGCAGAAACACATGCGGTCCAGGAGCTGAGAGTTCAATGCATCTCATGATCTCGTGCTGGATGTCTTCATTACTGAGGGTCGTGTCGAAGAGTCCTGGTGTGTCCACCACAGCCACGGGTCGACCACAGGCGTCTCCACTCTCTATTTGACACATCTTGGTCACAGATGTCATTCTGGTCCGAGACTCAAACACGTCACGTCCCAGGATGGTGTTTCCAGCTGCACTCTTTCCCACTCCAGTTTTTCCAATCAGGACAATCCTCACGCACTCAGAGTCCTTATTAGAGCTCAATGTGGCTGACAAATCACAAACACAAATGTTTTCATCACAATCACAGTAACCTTTTTTGATAACATAAAGCTGAAGAGGGTAACTTCTGCACCACCAGCGACGCCAAGTGAAATGATAGAAATAATGGCTGTTTTCAAACAGGTTTCCAGAACAACACATTCTCACTCTCAACACAACACATATTGATGCTTGGTCAACCCCCATTGGCGTCGCTTTTGGTTGCTCAGGGTACCCCTTTAGCGTCACTTTTTGAGGTACTCCATTACTTTTAGTAGTTTCCTTATGCATCAAGATGCATTTAATGGTTTGCATGCATTTGTAAAAATAGAAATCATTTTATATAAATTTATACTTTCATAGATATTTTGAAGCACCTAACTCCACCCCTACCCTAAACCTACCTACTTCTGAACAATATAAAATATGTAACAGGCAAATAAAAGTATAGTCACAGGTATTTAGTGCAAAAACTGACCATAAAAAAGCAGTATTACAAACAAGTCATGTTGCAACCCAAGTCTTCTGAAGCTATAAATTGTACACAGTATTGTATAAATTGAACACAGTAAATTGTATGGTTTTAATTGCTGAAAATGATCCCGCTCCCTTAACGCGCTCACATCTCATTCAAAAAGATACTCTCGAACATTAGCATGATGCAGTCTCTCATGAGGCACACAAGAGCCAATGGCATTTCACAACCAAAGCTGATGTAATGCTACTTTTGGCAGCAATTTTTTATTTGTGCGCAGACTGCTCACAGAATGATCTTGTGTATTTGAGAATATGATATGTGTATTCGGATGGAGACAGTGATCAAAGACTTGGAATATTAATACTTTAAGTAAATTATGACTGTAATTTTATCTGCCTGTTATATCCTGTTAAACATGACATATGGTTGTTTAAAGGTAGGAGTTGGGTTATGTGCTCATAAATGTGTAAATAGTATTATGTAAATAAAATTGTGTTTGTGTCTGCAAGGCGACACCAAAGGTTTCTCATTTAATGCAATAGAGGATCCTTCATGTTGAAAAATGATGGTAAAGGGGTAAAAAGGTGCGTCAAAAAGTGACGCCAAAGGGTCCTGACCAAGTGTCAATATGTGACAAGTTGGGAGTGAGAATGTGTTGCCCAGAACGCTGCTTCTGTCTGCCATTGGTAACTTAAACAGATAGTCCCACCCCAAAAACTCATGTGACTGGTTGAGTCAGATTAAAGTCTAAAGCATCACAGGGTCACGATGTTTCATTTTTCAGGAATCAAACCATAAATTACTGACTTTGTTTAATGTTCAGAGGCTCTATGGCCCACACAAATTTGAACAGAGAGCCAAATTACATACATTAAAAATGATTTTAAAACAAATATTATTTCAGTTTTTCTATTATAAACATTTATTTTTAATTCATTGTTACTTGCAGGTTTTTTTTTTTAATCAGTGAAATTTGCTAGCAAATTCAGAGTGAAAACTCTATTTTAAGGTATTAAAAAAATGTTTATAAATTAAATAGTAATAATAATAATACTCCATTATGTGTAAAATGTAGCGAACTGTGTCATCATTTTAATACTCACATTTTGATCGAATCTTTGGCCGAATCTTCCTTATCGGAGGCTCTAAAGACAAAATACATTATTAAACAATTATAATGTAACAGTTTACAAACTTAGAGTTAATGAGAGTTAATGTCAATTAAAACTTTTGTGTACCTTTTGTAAATAACAGAATCAAGCAAACTAGTAAGTAAGTTGAGTAAGTTGAAGTTGTTTTAAAAGTTATTTTTGGTACAAGCAATGAAAGTGTATTACAAAAATTCACTTTTTAATACAGCATTTACAATTTTTTAAATGATTAGTTCACTTCCACAATAAAAAAAAGACATTGTTTCACTAGATAAGACCCGTATTCCTCAGCTGGGATCATGTAGAGCCCTTTTTTCTTTTCGACTGAAGAAAGTCATGAACATCTTGGATGACACGGGGGTGACTATTATAGGGAAATTTTTATTCTAGAAGTGAACTAATCCTTTAATTCTTCTATCCATATTTCAGATGAGTTTGAGGTAAAGGTTAACCATAATGCATCTTACTTGATGTTTGGGATACTCTGTCTTTTTGTCTCAGGTCAACAGAAATTTTCAGATGATGGCCTCCATTTTCCTCCACCATCTTCTCGATGCTTTCCAGAAGTTTCTGCACCTGTGATTGGTCTCCATTCTTCTGTAGATGATGGTGTGGACGTCTGCTGCTCTGCAGTAGAGACTTTACTGATTCAGAGTCAGAGTCTATAACACTCATATACTCCTGCTCCTCATGCATAAAGACGACAATCACATATTCAGATGCTCCTGCACCAAAAATTATGTTAATGAGCTTGAAAGCATCTCTGTCTTGCTTTGTAAATGTGCCAGACTTCAGGACTAGCAACAGGGCATGAGGTACAGGGCAAAAGAGATGGAAGCGTCTCCTCAGGTCTTGTTTTTCAGGGGAGAGAGTAGGATTGAACAGGTCGGGAGCGGTGATGACCACCACATGTCTCTCCAACACCTTCCCATCATGCCTCTCAAACAAATGCAGGGAATCCAGGGAGGATGGCAACTCTGAGAAGACCTTTCGTCCAAAGATTGTGTTTCCACAAGAGGCTTTAACATCTGCATGTGACCCCAGCAGCACTATCCTCATTTCTTCATTAATCACAGACACTGGAATTACAGGTAACAGGTTTTGTGTAAACAGATCTTGGATTCAACATTCGGAACAGACATTTTTTTACAATCTGATACAGTGCTCTAAGACACAAACACAATATTGACTAAAGGTGGTAACATGACTAATGCTGATAGACACATAAATAGAAAGAGAACAATAATATGTATTATGCAATCTTTTTACAAAACTCTGTTGTATCTCTTTTACTTATAGGAGATTTTATTAAATTTAGAAAAGTCAAAAAATAGAAATAAATCAGGTCATCATTATACTTCAAGATAATGTTTAAGATAATGATAATTTCATGGTTGACATAAAAATGTAACAACTGAAACATTAACTCATTTAACACATCTTTGAAGATACTACAGAAGAATAAATGAATGAATGCTTAATTTATTAATTTATTGAAATGTAAAACTCACTTTTTGGAGGTGCATGTATGCTTCCTCTTCTGTGGAATAATGCTGAACTTCCCTGATCTTCATCTGTTCAAAAAATAAATAAAAAATAATTTTGTTTTGCACATTTTTCTTTTTTTATGTCTTATTGTAACATTATCTAAATATATTTTCATCTCTTATTTGGAATTTGAATCCACAGACCTTGTAATGCACTTTTCAAAGAACTGCAGTATTTTGAAAACATATAAACTCACCATGAGACTCACCATGTTGTCTGGATGATCCTCTACAATCGGCCATCTTCACACAAATGTCAATTTTGTACAGTGAAGCACTGTACTGTACTGACAGTAAGAAACAAACAAACTAACTGTCTTGGTGTCTTTGCATTACTGTCAGTGTCAAAGGTTGCATAGTATTTGAACTCAAACAGGTTGGACTTGATTTTATTTTATATTTTGCATGTGCATTTGCATTTGCATGAGGTTTTGATACATTCGTAGCAGCTGAGTCGGAATTGTTCCCCTTCTGCTGCCGCTGTATGCTACTCAGTGTCAGGT